>NC_056727.1:264739322-265021822 GCF_019279795.1 Protopterus annectens | reverse complement strand
TGTGTGATTGAACCTGTAGATTGTTTAGTAATATTATTCTATGCATTACTCTGTAGCCATTATTGATTATATATCAGTCATTTTTGGGTTAATTTAAGTCTTGATTTGCCTAACTGGATGTATATAAACGATATTGTCTATCTATCAGGCTTTCTGATATCATAGCCATTTACTAGACCATTGCTATGGCTGACTCTATGTAGCTTACAAATGTGTTCATTGACCTATATTCCGTTAACGTGAAGTGGTATTCATGTGAATGAATTTCAGAAGTTTACCCACACTTAATACCTACTCTAGCATGTTTATATCAATTTTATTACTCAACTCTGCTTGCAGTACTTTTAGAACTACACCCTATATCTTATTTTAGAACTGCACCCTATATCTTATTTTAGAACTGCACCCTATATCTTATTTTAGAACAACATCCTATATGTTATTTTAGAACTACACCCTATATCTTATTTTAGAACTACACCCTATATCTTATTTTAGAACAACACCCTATATGTTAGTTTAGAACTATACCCTGTATCTTATTTTAGAACTACACCCTGTATCTTATTTTAGAACTATACCCTGTATCTTATTTTAGAACAACACCCTATATCTTATTTTAGAACACCCTATATCTTATTTTAGAACTACACCCTGTATCTTATTTTAGAACAACACCCTATATCTTATTTTAGAACACCCTATATCTTATTTTAGAACACCCTATATCTTATTTTAGAACTGCACCCTATATCTTATTTTAGAACTGCACCCTATATCTTATTTTAGAACACCCTATATCTTATTTTAGACCTACACCCTATATCTTAGTTTTCTTTTTGTTCTCTTAACAAATTGAACCTTGTCCCATCAGTTACTTAAACCAAAACAGCAACCGATTGTTACTTCTAGTGGAAACGCCTTTTGTTACAAACTGATATATTCCCTGCTCACAAATGAAGTTTCTCCTAACAACAGGGTCATTAAATGGCAGCTAGCATTTAGTTTTTACTACATTTAAAAGATCCTCTGTTTAATAAGTTGACTAGAAATCCATTCAATAGAAGGTAGGCAACCCTCAACCCTGCTATATTTTTATTCTTATTGCAAGCCTCCCTTCTCTGCTGTTTATTTTATAAATCAGACTAACTAAACAAGACTAAACACTCTCTCCAGACTATATTCCTACATAGCCTGAAACCAGTGGAAAGCTTAACTTCCTTGGTCTGCATTTCTTGTATCAGTAGAGTCCCAGAGTAGTCTATGAGTTATTGCAGTGAAAAATAGATGTTCTCAGACTACTGGTCCACCTACCAGTGCTAGAGGTCTTGCCTTTTATCAGATAGTTTTTTTTTACAACACAGTCATCCTTCTTCTGGTGATGCAGCTCTCTCTATTCACCATCAATATGTTCAGGCTTACTCCAGTCCCCTCTCCTATAACCAAATCTCACCCACCCCATCTATCTCTACATTTACACTCTCTATAACCCTGCCCCCTCAGACTCTCTCTCCAATCCTTACTACCCTCTGTTAGCCTGTTAACCTACCCAAAATCCCTCCCCAGCCTGCTACAAAACTCCATCTTATACCCTCCCTCTTTCTACCTCTAATTATTCTACATTCTTGTTTACCCTCCTTTCTACAAGTACCCACTAACTTTCACTATATTATGTTACTTCTATCTCTACGCAGCATATCACTCCCTCTCCTTATATACCTTAACAAACTTACATCCATCAATATTAAATTTCCAAGAACTACCATAACCTCAGAGTCTACCATAATAACTGACAATAGCCATCACGAAATATCATCCAATCTAATCAATATAAACCCAAATCACTGCTTCACACTAAAAATAACTTACCCCTCCAGAAATAAAATAAAACTAATACCTTTTAAAGTAATGCACACCATCCCTGACAGAATAATTACCTCTAATATCTCTCAGTTTGGTAATATTCATCCAAACCCAGGTACTTCTCACCCAATCTACAAAGCTTAATCTAAACCATAATGCTTATCACAGTAAACCTCCATAGCGTATGCAATAAAATTTTGCAGTCACATGCCTGGATAACTCACTAAACCCCAGATATGCTAGCCATCACAGAAACATGTCTTAAACCAAATATTCAAGACTCTGAATTTTTACTCCAGGGCTACAATGTAATCAGAGCTGATAGACTACAAATGAAAGCTGTTGGTACAGCTCTCCTATACCCCAAATATTATTATCTTACCCCCTCTACCAATACCATTCATAAATTTTCAAATACAGAAATTATGCAAATTCCTGAACTAAAACAGGTCAAAAAGGTTATGTACTGTATCGTAGTGCCCTACAGCCCTCCTGGCAACAATATCCCCAATACTCCTTGACACCTTCAGCAACTAACAAGTGAAACTATCATTCTTGATGGTTTTAACATAAAATGGCAAAACTTTGTCTCTGACAACCCCGCCTCCAGTATGAATCTATTCGGATTCACCCAGCTTATTAATACCCCAACCAGATTTACCAAAAATATGGACCAATACTCCATCATTAACTGGATACCGGTGTCCATCCCAACTAAATTAATTAATTCTGGAACACTTCCAAACACACTGACTGACCACTTACCTACTTGCACAAATGCAATCATTACTCATCTACCAAGAGAAAACACCTATAAAACAATTCTTAACCACAATTGTTTTAGTGCCATTTATTGGTCCTCTCTGAAAATACTCACCAGGCACAGCTGTAAATCATTTTGACACCATATTTCTTAACATTCTTGACAGCCTAGCCCATCCCCCCCCTAAACAAAAAGAACTAAAGTCAATAATTCCCCTTGGCTATCAAAACTAAGCAAAGAGCTTGTGTCCTTAAGGGACAAAGTATGGAAAGAATGGCAAAGAAATAAAACTCACACAACCCTACAACTGTTCAAACAGCTCTGCAATCAGATGAAAAAACAATTATCTAAAGACAAAAGACAATACTATATACACATACAAAACAATCAACAACATAACCCAAGCAAAGTTTGGTCTTCTACAACATACCTATTAAATCCAGGTGCAAATAAATACCCTAGCCCATGCCCCAGAAACCTCTGCTACCTTAACAGCAAAAAAATTCACCAATCATGTTATTGAAAAGAATACTAGCCTAACTTTAAGTACCTCACAACTATCCAGTACCTTTCATCCAAATACCTGCAATCCCATTCCAGTCTGTTCTCCCAAGACTAACAAAAATCCTCAACATATGACAAACCAATCCCAAGTATCTAGCATACACTCTTTTACTCGTACACTAGCCCCTACAACCTTAGTTAAAATAAAACTCCTTCTTAAACTCAAGCTTTGCTCTTCAAAAGCAGACAACCTCCCACTGGAATACCTTAAAACGGCTACAAATTCCATAGCCTATCCAATTAGTATTCTTATCAATAGATCTATACTGGAATCATACATTCTACTCTCTGGAAAATATCCTATATCATTCCCCTCACACAAAGGTGCGCTGATATATAAAATGTCTGCCCCATTGCCTTATTGTCCCCTCTATCTAAGATACTGAAAAATGCATTCACAAACAGTTACTTAACCATCTCCTGCAAAACTATATGTTAATCCCCACAAGGCACAGCTTTCAGTCAGGCCACAGCACTATAACTGCCTTACTCTCCTTCACAGAAACTGTAAATAAGGCTAGGGAGTCTGGAAAACTAGTCTCCTCACTATTCTTGGTGCTATCAAAAGCCTCTGATACTGTTTCCACACAAAACTTCTTTTCCAGCTATCGACCTTGGCCTTTCACCCTTTTCACTTCGGTGGTTTTCAAGATACCTATCAAACAGGCAGCAAGCAGCAAAATGGAAAAACTTCTCTTCTTACTTCTGTAATACCACTGTGATCCCACAAGGTTCCATAGTTGATCCCTTACATTTTTAACATTTTTATCAATGATTTCCATACTTTTTCCAGCCAAAGTTCCCTCATTCAGTACGCTGATAATTCTACCATAATTTGTACCTCAAATATTCTTCAATATCTTTAGCAAATAACACAAGAAGGTTTTACTTCCATTGCGATGTGGCTTAAAGCCCGACCTTTACTTAGCCCTAAAAAACTAAGCTTCTCCTATTTATGCCAAAATTGATTGCCATTGATAAAAATAATTTTAAGATACTTTCCATGAATAACACAGAAATCAAAACAGTCACCCAAATAAAAGTACTAGGCATCACTATAGATAATAATATAAAATCTGACCTCCATATCCAAAATGCTATTAAAAGATGCATTAGAAACTTGGAATCCTCTACAGGCACAAACAATTTATGAGTAACTCCAATAAAACTACCCTTGCAATTACCTACCTTCTACCTACTCTCCTCTGTGGTGCTCAAATCTTTACTAACCTGGGGGCGTGGCCAAGGATGAACACAGGATAGCAGCAGATTTCTTCAGCTCCACCAATTTCATTACACTGACAGGAATTAATTACTTAAAAAATTAATTTTTGAAGTAATTTTCTTTCTAAATATGTTTGTTTTATATAGTTCTTGAACTATATCTAAAAAAGAAAGGAAATTTTAACAATATTCCTGTCAGAAATCACTTTGGAAATTTTCCTGTCAGTTTATCAGTCTGAAATGAGTTCCAGTAAGACAAATTCTCAAGACTCCAGCATCAAGAAAGAACTTCAGTCTCTGATAACTATAATCCAGCAACTTACTGCTAAGATGGATAAAATGGATACTAAAATAGATACCTTCATAGAAAAAACTACAAAACAAATAGACTTGTTACATATAGACCTACAACAACAGAAGATCCAGATGACAGGCATAGAAGAAGCTGTGAATGACATGGAAAATAGAATCCAAGAAGAGGAAATCAACATTGAGTTTCTGCTGAAACAAAATACACATTTACAAACAAAGCTGGATAACCTGGAAAATAGATCTAGGCGCAATAACATTAGGATTTTTGGACTGCCAGAAAATATTGAAGGTAACAATATTACTTCTTTTTTAACAACATGGCTCCCTAAAACTTTAGACTTACCAGAAGCATTCTCTTTTGGTATCGAAAGAGCACATAGATCTATAGCTAATACTAACTCTAACAAAAACTATCCTAGATCAGTTATAGTTAGATTTCTATCATCTTTTGATAAAGAGATGGTTCTTAAATCTGCTTGGGCTAAAGCTCCTGTTAAGATTGACAACTGTGCGTTTTGACAATGACTATTCTTCCTTGGTAATAGCTAAAAGAAAATTTTTTCTGCCACTAATAAGGGAGCTTAAAAAAGCACAGTTTAAAACATACCTTTTGTTTCCTGCCAAGCTAAAAATCTTCCTTCCTGATGGTCCTAAAATTTTTGATGACTTAGACTCTGCTTTATTGTTTATCAAAAAAAATAAGATTTTAGATAAAATAGAGGAAATGGAATGGGCTAGTCCTTCATTAAAGAGACTGGCAACTGAAACTTTGTGGAAGACTTCAGAGAAGAAGAAGAGACTAAAAAACAAATGATTTGTTCTATGTTTTTTTCTTTTTTTTCTCTCATCATTTTACTTCATTATTAATCTTTTTAAATATAGTTCCTGCATTTCCAGAAAACCACAAATATTCTGAAAAAGATTTAATCAAAGTTATTCTCTGTGTGCAAAGAAATGTTTTGTTTCATAACCAGTCAAAATATCTGAGGAACTAATAACAAGCTATTATTCAATTTGTTTCTCTTTCTGAAAAAGAGAAGTAAGGTCTGTAATTTGATACATTTTTTTTTCTTCTCCTTTTCTTCTTTTCTTTGATTAAACAATGACATTCTATTTAGATTATGTAGTGGGTAAAGGGTGGGGGAGGGCAGGGAGAGAAGAGTAATGAAAATATGATAAATGGAATAATAACATATTTATTCCTTATAAAAAGTGTATATGTTCTTCAAATGCTATTCCTAATTATACTTTCTTGATTATACTGCTTATGCTTGTTTGTAAATAATCTGTCATGCTTTAACTAATAATAATTAGAACTAAATAATAGTAAATAATATGTTTTATTTTTAACTCTATTAATATAAACAGTAAGTAATATTCCATTGTATATACTTCTTATAGCTTTCTCTTACATTTTTTATTTCTGCTTTACACTCTTTTATTTTCTACTCTCGTTTACTTTTCTTTATTCTTTCTCTTTATTTTTTTCATATTAATGTATAGAAATGCTTTTGATCATATAGACACAGTAAATAATAAGATTTGCATAAAAATTGAGTTGAGACAAAAATATTGAGTTTTATTACTTATTAATAACTTTGGGCTTAATTTCACTTACATAGAGGCTGTAATAACCTGTAAAATACATCACGAAGGTTTTGTCATGTTTAGATGCATTTACACTGCTAAATGAATGTTTGTCACTAGTTTTTAACAAGTTTTCTGCCAAAATGTTAAGGGAGACAATCTGGGATGTGGGCTACCTCATGAACAGTGTCCTCGAGTTGTTTCAAAAGCTTCAACTCTCAGAATTCTCACAGAGAAGCTGAAAGCAGTCAATGTGACCTTTGACCCAGATATCACACTGACACATCACAGATTCAGGAAGAACACTCTACCAGGAAGTAGAACTGATGCAAATGCGACTATGTGAAGGAAAATGAACTCTTTAACATCTAAATGTGAGTTATTTTATATAATTACTTAAATATCTATGTTATAATTCATAAAATATGTCAGTTATAATGATTTTAAATGATACAGTTTCTTGTAGTAAGTAAATGTCTTATTTTAGAAGGCATAGAAAATGAAACATTTATTCAAGTGTTTTGAAAATCTACTTGACTGCAGCATACTAATCTGTGTTAAAAACTTATGTTCCAAACATATACATTACTATAACTCATTTAATTCATCTGATTGACAAGCATAAATAACTTTATAACTCTATTCTGGAAGAAATTGTCATGTGATATATTTTAAAGCAGTAGTATAGACATACAAAATACAGATGGCTTTTTTACAATAATGCAAGTGTTTCTGAGAATTTGCATAACTATGCAGTATGATTTATAACAATTTCTATAAATATAATATTTTATTCTATTGACAATAATGAGTATGAGTAAAATGCTCATATACAAACAATTCAAGGTCTTTTTTTGGAAGCTGTTGACTGCATTTACATGACAGAAAATAGATGCATCTTAATATATGTAATGTCTGAACCATATTAGCCAAAGTTTTTGATTTAAATGAATGTTAGAACTTATTTTTACATACTTTGAATAAATTAATATGTAAATATGCCTTCCTTTTTTTTTCTCTCTTTCTTTCACTCTCTCTCCCTCTTTCACGTCTTTTATTTCTCTCTCTCTTCTTGGTTTCTAATATCAAGATTATTTGAATGTTATTTGAATACAAGTGTATTATATTACATAGATGTATATAGTAGTATGAATAGTTTTTAAAAAAAAAAGTTTATTTTAGTTTATATGATGCTGTTTTATCAAATGTGTAGTCTTGTCTTGCTAGATAATTGAATTGAAAGCTGTTAATTTAAGTTAAATATAACCAGTATTAAATTGATAAGGTGGTAGCTGAGGTACTGCTGCTTAGGGTAGGGGGTTAACTTGAGTGGTAAATACTACTCTAAGTTGGAGTTTTTAACTCCAGGCTGGATGCAAGGTTTAATCCTTACATTATTTTCACTTGTTCATTGTTATATGTATATAGTTTTGACATCCACAATATATTTTGTACACTCATTGTCACTACAAACAAAATTGAATCCTATACAAAATTCCATAAGAGATTCAATAAATACAGCCATATTTAAAGGTACACCTAAAGGAGGAGATGTAACATTACTTATGTTGTTATTTGTTATTTTGATCATAAGATTCTTAAGTTTTAAAAATGCCAAATGACATCTTTAAAAGGAATTTCTTTAAACATTAATGGACTGAATAATCCGTGTAAAAGGGCAAGCCTAATAAGATACATTAATTTACATAAGGCCAACCTAGTCTTCCTGCAAGAAACCCATCTCTTGAAAAAAGATATTGATAAACTAGCCACAAACAAATATACAGTATTGGTTAGTTCAGAGCACACTCAGAAAAAAAGAGGAGTGGCTATTTTATGGAATAAAAGTATGCCCATTCCTAAAACCATTAAGTCTTATCAGGATGACAAAGGAATGTTTTGTATGGTTACAATACAAATTAATGGGAAGACTTACACTTTAATTAATGTATATTGGATACCTGGAATTGGTATTAATACAGTGAAACATCATCTTGATAAGATCATATCATTCTCTATAGGAGATATTATTTTAGCTGGTGACTTTAATTGTATACTACATGAAAGTGATACTACCACTATAGGAAAAAGAAGAATTACATCTAATGCAAAACATTTAAATGATTTTGCTAATTTTATCATTTGAATGATATTAATAATCAGATAGATTCAAAATCATTACCATACACCTTTTTTCTAACAGATATAAAACTTATTCAAAAATAGATAGGGTCTTTATTTCTAACCAGATGGTAACAGATTTAATTAATTCCAAAATCATTTCATGTCCTATATCTGATCATAATTCAATTGTTTTTGAATTCATGATAAAAATACTCATAATGTTCAGATCAAAAGGATACCAGCATACTTAACTCAACTAAAAGACTATAAAGAATATATACTTTCAGAAGTAAAACATTTTTAGACATAAATAATACTCCTGAAGTCTCCATTGTCTATGTTTGGGATGCCTTAAAATCATATCTATATGGACAAAGTATCAGATGGTATAATAATAAAAGGAAATCTTGGGATAAGGAATTGTTAGATTTTCAAAGTAAATTAGACTCTTATAAACATAATAATAAAGAAAATATTATGGACAAGAAAGTTATTGAAGAAATAAACAAATTAAATGAGAAATACAAAGAAATTTTAACTCATAAAGTTAAAATAACTTTAGAGAAATACAAGTTTTTGTCTTATTCAATAAGTCCCAAATACTTACATAGACTTAAAAATAAAACAAATAGGTTGAATAAACAAAACCATATCAAAGAAATCTTTTCTCTAAGGAAAAAGAAGAATGTTTCTAGTATACCAGAAATACTAGATGAATTTAGAAATCACTTTCACAAAATTAACCATAATAACATTAATATGGAACCTAAAGATAAAATAAAGGAGTTTATAACCACAAACATGAATAAAAAGCTTAATAAACAACAGATTAAACTATTGGACAAAAGTATTTCATATACAGAGGTTATTACACAAATAAATAAGCTTAAATCAAACAAAGCACCGGGTAATGATGGTATTATACCAGAGATATATAAAATCCTTTCTAAAAGTACATATTCATTAATGCATAAGGTTTTTATTTTGGCCCAAACTGAGTTAATAACCCCCCCATCTTGGCAATATACATTTATTTCGCCAATTTTAAAACCTAATAAAGCTCCAACTAGATGTACTTCATATCGGCCCATCTCATTACTTAATGTTGATTATAAAATGTTTATGAGTATTTTTGCTGATAGATTGAAGACAATCATCCCCGGCATTATAGATATAGAGCAGACAGGCTTCATTGTAAATAGAAATACTTTTGATAATATAAGAAGAACTTTAACATTAATTGATTTTGCAAATAGGAAAAAGAAAGATTTAACACTTATTAGTCTTGATATAAGTTCAGCATTTGATTCAGTAAGTTGGGACTATCTGTTTACCTTACTGAAGTGCACAAACTTCTCAGATGCATTTGTAAATCTAATTGAGCATTTATACAAAGGAACATTGGCTTATATTAAGGTAGGAACATATGTTTCACAAAAATACCATTTTTAAAGGTACAAAACAAGGATGTCCACTTTCTCCACTATTATTCACTTTAGTAATGGAGCCTTGGGCTAATTTGATCAGAAACAGCACTGACATAGAGGGTTTTGAAATAGATGAAAATACAACATCCAAAATTCAACTTTTGCAGATGATGTTCTAATTACATCAGCAGGATCTAATTCTTCTATGCAGTCTCTATTTGATAAAATGATGAATTTTAAAAGTATTTCTGGTTTAATATTCAATGAAGAAAAAACTAAAATACTACCTATATATACACGTAAAAATATTCTCATTAGTGATTTTACTAAATATGTACCCAATTCAGGTCAGATAACTTATTTAGGTATAATACTATCTAAAGATATTAAATCTATTATATATAATAATTATAATACCTGTTTTGTTAATATACAAAATCTTTTTAATACCTGGAGTAATATGTTTTTTACTATGGAGGAGAGACTTACAATTATTAAAATGATAATATTCCCCAAGATTTTATACTTAATACAATCAATAATACTTCCACCTACAAAAATAATGATCAAGAAACTGAATACACTAATGTTAAATTTCCTATGGGCACCTAATAGACCTAGGATTGCATTAAAGAAACATACTAATAGCTGGTATCAAGGGGGTATTTAATTTCCAGACTTTAATTTATATACTATCTCTTCTATTGTAAAAGTTATTACTTTATTAATAGATCAGTCATATGTCACAAAATGGAAAGATTATTGGGAGCTAATTAGTATGCACTTCATGAAAATCTCCTTAACACATAAAAATATGATTGTAAATAACTCCATGTTATGGTTACTAAAGGAATTTTGTACTTCACCTATTACACCTAAACATATGGTTTGTTACCCATTAAATATTATTATTAGCTATCGTAACTTTATATTCATGCACCCTAAGTATAGGGAATGGAATTTTATTATATTCCCTATAATGTATACTCAGGGTATGCTTTTGTCATCTACTTCTGAAGGAACTCATTTAGCTATAGATAATGATCTAAAGTACTGGTATCAGTTGATATCTGATAATAAAGTTAAAAATCTAGATTTCTTAAAACAAGAATTTGATCTAAGAGAAACTTGCTGGTTAGAGGTTCAGACCTTTAGACAACATCTCATTAATAAAATAGATCTAATGTCTATAACAGTTAAAGAATCTATTCCAACACTGATTGATTACTTGATATTAAATTTACAACATAAAGTTTCTGATAAAGGTAAACTTTCATACATACATAAAATTATCAGACAAGAAACTTTTACAGTGTAGATACATACTGGAATTATTTCACTTCTATTAATGGGGACCCACCAAATCAACAAGATAAACAATATATATTGGAATCTGCCTATAGAACTACGTCTTCCATTGTCTGGAGACTTTATACATGGAAATTTTTACATAGATCTTTTATACACCTTTGATGATGAATAAAATAAATAATAAAGATAATCTATGTAAGAGATGTAATGTAGAAATTAATGCTGACTGAGCTCATATGTTTTATGACTGTATAAAATTGAAAGAATACTGGAAGTCAATTAATGAATTTTTGCAGGCTCTTTTACAGATAATTTCATTATTTCTAAATATCTTATATTATTCAACACACCTGTACCTCAAAGTGTTAAAAGGTTAAGCTTCCCTTGTTATGGTCTATTCTAGCAGTGGCTAGGAAAATAATAACCAGAAATTGGATTTCAGATACACCTCCTTCGTTCAATGAATTTAAAAATGTTATGAATATAGTGTGCCATATGGAAATAAACACAATTAGGTCAAGAACAACTAGAAAAACATCTTATTATATTGTATGGGATAATTTACAAAATTTGTTAAAAAAAATCCTAATTTCAATAGCATGGTATTTTAGTTTAATTAATTGATCTGATTGTAGTGGATGTCTTTGTAAATACTTTAGTTGTTTTGTTGAATGTTATAATCATATCTATTTTAATTACTTGTATAAAATTGTTATATTTCTCTTGTATGTTAAAACAATAAACCTGTTTTGAAAAAAAAAAAATCTTTACTAACCTGCAAACTTCATTAAAAGCAAAGTTAGAAACGTTATAATAAAATTGCTAAGTTTGCTACCACTGCTCCTCATCAATCATATCACTGTTCTGCTCTCTAGTCACTTACATGGTTTGAACTACCTCTACATCTAAACTACCTTCAACATGTAATAGCACACAATATCATGCATAAACCTACAGCCTGCCCAGCCTTTAACCCTACCCTTCAGTCATACTTCTCCAAAAGACATCTAAAATCAGAAGACAAAGAACTCCCCTCTGTCTATAAACTCAATAAAACCTATAGGTTCATAACTGTTAGGCACAACAATAACTTCTGGACAAAGTACTCCTGTGCTATAGCTAAAATGTGGAATAACTTACCACTATTAGGCACAACAATAACCTGCCACCCTTCAAACATACACTTTAAGATTTCCTCTCCAAATCTTGGATCTGCAAATGTTCTAAACAGGCTAAGTCCCATTACCCCATGCCTCTCCCTCCTTACAGTCTAATATCTCCTACCTCAAAACTAATTCCTTAACATTACCCATGTATGCTCCACCCATTTTATTTTTTTTCCTTTCATTTCTTCCTTTCATAATGTCTCTTAATTACCTCATCTCTTCCCCTCTCCTCTCACCACCTCACTCATCCCTGTCTCTGTCACAACTCTCCACATTCACTTCATTCCTCTTTTATCCTTGTCCCATTTCTTTTCTTTTCTTATTCCCTTCCCCATTCACTCTTTAACTGTCTTTCTTATCTCTCATCTCCTATTCCACGTCCCCTCCATTGAGCATCAATACATATCCTTCTAGAGGCATGAATGCAAAAATGACTGCTATTATATTTTTGTACTATATTCTTCTTGAACACTGCATACTGTTATCAGTATGTCCTAATGTCAAAACTTGATTCATTATCTGTTAACTATTTCTTCTTTTCAATTATTTTTAGTATTTTCTCCTTAGTAATTTATTTATTATTTAATTATTTGTCATGTATCTGATATCTTTTTTTGCATTACATTTCTATGTACTAGTAGCTTTTCTCCCTGGGCCTTTGCTGAAAATGGCTACTCATGGCACAGTTAGATTTTCGGGGTAAACAAGTGTCAATAAATAAATAAACACAGTCAACAAAGTGTGTAGAATTTTTTATAAATACTTTATTTCCTTATATGTTATTTACAAGGTTGATGATTTCTTTTTCCATAAGGTTAAAATACATATTCGCTGTCCACTTATATTTTTAACAGCTTTCATCACAGAATGAAATTTGCTGCATAAACAGTATTAATAAATAGTTTTTTATATTCTGCTAGAAAAAAGAAGACAACTATATACATTATTTACAGCCCATCAGGATGTCTGGGCTTTTGTTATTTAGCTAGCTCTATTTTCCATGTTCTCTTACAACTCCTCACTAACTAATCTATCTCATTTTTCTGGGATGTCAATTTTCCCCATTTTTGTATGTATAATTTTGTATTTGCATTTCTAGACAAAGTTTCTTCTTTTGTATTCTGTTCATCTAAAAGGTTCTTCAAATGTAATATACTAATGCCTAGTGTTTCTGACCACTTACACATAATACATTTCTTGCCTAACGACATTGTCAGTACTACTACCACCTTCTTTTATTTATATAACTTGATTTCCCTCTACCAAAATAACAAAAAGGGGGCAGGTGAAAGCTTAATGCCTTTACCTATAATCCCTTTACTAGGTGTTCTATATCTTGTATATAATCCTTCAGTTTTGAGCATGTTTAAAAAATATGTAACTAACTTCCTTCCTCATTTGTTTGGCATCTCCAACATCTTTTGTTAGCAGTTGAGAATATTCTCCCTAGCTTCTGCAAGGTATAAAAATATCTATGCAAACATTTCCATCCAAACATTTTTAAATTTCATTCCCTGTGTAATTTTAGCATTTAAATGTAACCCATGGGCTCTACTCCCTTTTATCTGTCTGCATCCCCATCTCTCCCCAGCTTTGTTTCAGTTTTCCTAGAATTAGTAGTTTTACGATAGAGATAGCCTTATAACACTTACTAGTTCTTTTAGTTTGTCACTACTCTTTCTACCTTCTTTGACTAATTTCTGTATATCAGAATTCTTGTTCGTCTCCTGCTTGTACCGTCCCATGTTTCTCATCTGTTGAAGTAATCCTTGATAAATAAGGTGAGAGCCTCTTGGTATATTATATTAGATATTTGCATGTTCCCAAAACAGTATCCCATTTTCATCTATTAATTGATAGCAATATTTTAATTACTCTCCCTGCTATCTCCAGAGATTTTGGGATCTTAAAGGTTGCATTCCTAAACCTATAGGCATTAACAGTTCCAGCAAATCTCTCACACATGACTGGTTAAATGAAAGTGGCTATAATTATTGGGTATAGAGACAATCTGTGAAAAAATGAGTCTGACTGAGCCTTTTGCTGAATTTAAGCAGTTATTATTCTGGTTTTGAAGGACTGATGTATACTTGTGCTACGTAAGTTTGGTGAACTTTACTGAGGCTATTGTTTATGTAAAACAAAGTTGATATATATCATCATGGCCATTATTTTTAATCACAATCATACGTTTGAGGTGTACACAGTCAACAAGATTGCTATAGCTGATGAATACTGAGTCTATGTAGATGACAATCACTGACCTTGATGTGATTTGTGCAAGTAAACTGTTATTACTCTGATTTTGTAGTACAAATTTGTATGAATCAATTTGAAGTAATGTAATATGGTTACTGCTTCTATAAAACAAAATTTGAAATACATTATTGTGGCCATTATTTTAATTACAATCAGACATCTGAGCTGTACACAGTCAATGAAATTGTTGCACATGGGTCTGCCAGTAGATGTAAGTAAATGACCCTCCTGTCATTTGTTCAGATTAAATAGTCATTGCTCTGCACTACTCTGACTTTGCAATACTAATGCGCATTTGTGTGAGGTTAGCTGAATTGCTTTACTGTGACTACTGTATATAAGGAACAATGTTGAAAGAAATTACTATGGCATTATTTCATATCACACTCATATCCAATATGTTTACAGTCAACAATGTAGATTTAATTATTGGTACAGAGGGTTGTATGTGGATGAAAAATACTGTGTGTTGTCAGAATCAAATTAAACAGTCATCAATCTGGCTTTGTAGAACAAGTGTGCATTTTTGTGGCAAAAGTTGAAATACTTGATTGTGGCTATTTTAAACACAATCAGACCTCTGGGAGTGCACAATCAATAAAGTGTCTGGAAGTGAAGAGTGCTGGGGCTGTCTGTGAAAAGAAATGTGCAGGTGTGTGTGTGTGTGTGTGTGTGTCTGTGTGTGTGTGTCTGTGTGTGTGTGTCTGTGTGTGTGTGTGTGTGTGTGTGTGTGTGTGTGTGTGTGTGTGTGTGTGTGTGTGTGTGTGTTTGAGTTGGTTTTGGAGTGTATCTAAAAGTAACAAACTGAACATGAATTATTTAACTTTCCATTATAGGTACACATCAACACTGTTCACAATTATTGGTCTGTGCATGATATATATATATATATATATATATATATATATATATATATATATATATATATATATGTATATAGCAACTAGTCATTGGCATGGTAATACAACAAGCAGACTTGCCTTCTCCAAGTGGCTGATTCTCCACCTGGGAAAATGATTGTGAGGAGGTCCACACAGCCTATCTGGACCTTGCCAAGATGTTTGACACCATCCCCCACTCTGGAATCATTGATAAACTGACTAAGCTGGGCATAAATGCCTACGTCACTCAATGGGTTGCCAACTGGCTTACTGACAGAACCCAGACTGGAAAAGTAGCCGACTCCAAATCCAGCTCTAGACAAGTGACAAGTGGAGTACCTCAGGGTTCAGTCCTGGGACCGCTCTTGCTTGGCATCTACTTCTCTGAAGTACAGGCCAACACTAAGGGACTCTGGCTAACAAAGTTCGCAGATGACTGCAAACTGGGAGTCACTATTGAATCCCCAAATTATGTGCATATTCTACAAAAGGGCCTTACAGAAACAGATGCTTGGTACCAGAGCCATGGGCTCAAGCTTAATGCCAAGAAATGTATAGTTATCCACTTTGTGAAAATACATGTACCCATGAATTACCATATAGGTGGCAATACACTGAACACTGAAAGTGTGATGAGAGTAATAGGGACACAGGTGGACAGTAGTCTCACCTTCGATAACCACATCACCAGAACAGTCAGGAAATCCTAATATGTGGCACACCTCATCACTAAAGGCTTTTCATCCAGAAAAAAGGAGATCATTGTCCCACTGTACTCATCCCTCATTAGACCTATTATAGAGCACAACACCCTGTATGGTATGTACCTCACAAGACATCTGCAACAGCTGGAAAGGCTGCAGAAATACCTGACTAAAAGAATCACAGGCCTAAAGCAGATGCCCTATGCTGACTGTCTAAAACAACTCCAGCTATACTCTGTGGCATATCGTCTACTCAGAGGTGATCTCTGCTTAACATACAAGGCGATGTCAAACCCTGAGCTGTAGGACATGCTCCACTTAAACAAATCCCAATCCCTCAAAGCAACATGCTCCAGGGATCTAAACCTTGTCATCACAATGAACAAAACATGCTGGTGGGATAGGTTGCTGACCCAGAGACTTCCCATACTCTGGAATAGACTGCCCATACATGTCAAGCAGAGCACCTCCTTGGCCCTCTTCAAAAGGAACCTTGACGATTGGATGGAAGATAGGAAATTCTCCCCAGGGATCACATCAGTTGCCCTGCTAGACAGGGGTCCAGGGAAGTAAATATTGCGGGAAGAAATATCCAGGGAATTGTTATGGCTAGGCTTGTATAGGCCTTAGGGCCAATAGCCTAGTACCAACCTATGATTCTTTCTAAGTTTGGTCGGCATGTCCTCTCTTTCTATGTTTGAATTTTATCTAGATGTTCTGGTTGCTACAAAGATATGCCTTATTTGCATTAACATTCCTCCAATTTTCCTGTAGAAAACTATGCTTTGTGTGTGTGTGTGTGTGTGTGTGTGTGTGTGTGTGTATGAGTGCATGTGAGTATATGCACATCAGCATGTGTCTATGTATATGCATGTTTGTTTTGACAAACCTCACTTGTTATGGACAGTGTGTGTGTGTGTGTGTGTGTGTGTGTGTGTGTGTGTGTGTGTGTGTGTGTGTGTGTGTGTGTGTGTGTGTATGGTTATGTTGTGAGACTTCACTCATCAATCAATATCATCATCATCAACTCACTTTTTCCCATGTTCTACATGGGGTCAGGGTGTCATGTCAACTATTGCCACCTCTCTCTATTCAATGCTACTCTCCTGCTTTCTTCGGCACTCATCATGACTGTCACAGGTCTTCTCTCACATAAGCCATCCACCTCTTTGCTGGATGCTGTAATTTTCTCTTGTCCTTCTTTCTGTCTATCCCAAATTTTCTTCACTAGATTGTCTTCTGCTTTGATACACATATTTCTGAATCACAGTAATCTGTTCTCTTTGACCTTTTCTGCAATCAAAACTACTTTGGCTTCTGCTCTAAGTCCTCATTTCCTCATCTGTTCCGCAGTCTGCATCCTACTACCCATCTCATGCACTTTATCTCCATCATCTCTAGCTTCCTCAACTGTTCTGCCTTTACTGCTAAGGATTCTTTACCACAGTGGTTTCTACCTTTTTTGCACCAAAGACCAGTTTCATGTAAGACAATTTTCCACAGACTGGCCATTCTGCATGCATAAAAATAAAACATAATAAATACAGCTCACCATAATGCAGAATCAATGAGAGCCCTGAGTATATGTCCTTGCAATGAGATGGTCCCATCTAGGGCTGATGGGAGACAATGACACCTGAAGTGTGTTCCTTATGTTCAGTCTACTAAAATTTTGCTTTGGTTGCTGTCATTGCAGAAAATACTCCTTCACAAAGACAGGATGTTAGAAATGGAAGCAGGGTTTTCAGTGCTTATTCTGGCAACTTTCTAAGTTTATAAAAGCAATATTTAAATCTGCCCATATTACTTGAGGCTCTGTCCAGATTTATTGTGCTAGAGGTTAAGAGGTGTGATTGAGATGTATGTAAACTTAATTTAAACCTTTTTCTGAATCTAGCAACTTTATAAGTTTATAAGAGCAATATTTAAAATCTGTCCCTATTATTTGTGGCTCTGTCAAGATTTATTGTGAGAGAGTTTAAGAGGTATGGTTGAGAGGTACACAAACCTAATGGAAACCTTATTCTGACTCTAGCAACTTTCGAAGTTTAAAACAGCAATATTTCAAATCTGTCCCTATTATTTGTAGTTCTGTCCAGATTTATTGTGTGAGAGGTTGAGAGGTATGGTTGAGAGGTAGCAAACCTAACAAACCTTTTTCTGAATCTAGAAACTTTCTAAATTTATAAGAGTAATATTTAAAATGTGCCCCTATTATACGTGGCTCTGTCATAACTCTCAACTGTCCAAATTTTCGCAGAATTCCCAGATTTTTGCCTCATATTTTTTGTCTATTCCTCATAAAATCTGTGGTTTTCTAGATTTTTGTGATGATTAAGTGAGGACTGAAGTCATTATATAATGACAGGAATTTAAGTTTTGGACTTCATATCCTTAAGAAAAATGCATGGTAACACAAGACCTTGCATTCTTTCAATTTTCTAAGTTTATAAGAGCAATATTTAAAATGTGTTCCTTTTATTGAGGCTTTGTCCCACTATTATTTTTGAATTGTCCAGAACGTTTGGGCCCAGATGTTGAGAACTCTGTCTAGAGTTACTGTGGGAGAGGTTGAGAGGTAAGGTCAAAAGGTACACAAACCTCTTAATTGATGCTGCTTCTGTTGCCAGGGATCAGTCTCATTCTTCACTCTCTCTCTCTCTCACGCACACACACACACACACACACACACACACACACACACACACACACACACACACACACACACACACACACACACACAGTCTGTTTTGCTTTCATGCAGGCATTCACTCACACATGCAAACAGAAACATACACACAGACACTTTTTTCTGTTTCATTTATTTTACACTCGCTAAACAGCAAAGCACTGCTTAGCGAATGTAAAATAATGGTTCCATCAATCTCACTGTTCACTCTGTCAGACACAGTCTCTTCTGTTTTCACACTCACACACTCACACATGCATTCACTCACAAGATCGCTCTCACTCTCTCAGTCTCTTTCGCACACACTCTACTCTGCTTTCATGCACGCATTCACTCACACAAGATCGCTGTCACTCTCTCTCAGTCTCTGACATGCACAGTCTCCTCTGCTTTCATACACACATTCACTCACACACGCAGATAGAAACATAAACAGACTCACACACATACATACACACAATTATTTTTGTTTACACTCCTTACTAAAAGTTTCTGTTCGGCTCAGTACCAAATGATCCATGGCTCGGTACTGGTCCACAGTTCGGTAGTTGGGGACCGTTGCTTTACCATTCAGTAGTATTGGTCACATCTTACTTTTCAGCTCCTTTTGCATTCTCTGTCATCTACATCTGCCACTCTGTGAGACCTGGCTGCTGCCCCTCTGATTCTAGCTTTGACCTTTTCATTCAGACTTCCTTTCTCCTCAACCACCACTTCAAGATACTTGATGCTGTTAAACTGTCCCAAAATTTTCCCTTCTATTTTAATTCTCAGTTTCCATTGAACTTCAGCATTTTCTGCCATTACAACTGCCTTATCTGTGTTCAAGTTTCATCCCATGCACCCTCATTTTGCATTCCATTCCCCTATCCTATCCTGAAGTTCTTACTCAGAGTCCGCCTGTAATGCCACATCATCTGTATACATCAGCTTGTAGATCTGTCCCCTTTGACCTGTTTGCTAATCTAGTCCATCACCAGTATGAACAGCAGTCAGCTTAGAACTGAACCTTGATGCACACCCATTCCCCCTGTTAAACCCCCCCCCCCCGTGAGATTGAACAGTGTTCGTACTTCAACCATTGGGTCCTTGGACATAGCCTGCACTAATTCTGCCAATGTTTCTGGGACTTTGACTACCGTAGTACTTCCCAAATCAGCTTTCTTGGGACCTTGTCATATGCTTTCTCCAAGTCTAGGAATACCCAGTTGGACTCTTTCCTCATCTCTAGCTTCTTCTCATCTGTCTGTGTCACTGCAAACATCGGGTCAGTTGTACTGCATCCTGATGAGAATCCAAACTGCTCATCTCTCATTTTACTTCTTTTATGGTGGACTAATCTTCTTCTGTCATCATAAGCTGTATGGGGCAGTACAGTGTCTGTGGGGTTTTCTTTATTTAGAAGCTACTGGAAGTGATCATTCCATCTGCCTTTGATGTCCTGTGGACTGTTGAGCAGGTTGTTGCTGGCATCCCTTATAAAGGGTGTCTGACTATCTTCTTTATCTTTCTGTTTGTCCTGCAACCTGATATTAGTTAGATATAGTTTCTTTATGCCATCTACTGACTTAGTTTCCAGAAGCTGGTAGAGTGCATCCGATGCCTTGTTCTTTGCTATTGCATCTGTTCTCTTAGCCTCTCTGTTAGTCAACCAGTATTCTTTCCTGGCCTGGTCCACCTTTTCTCTCTCCTACTTTTTCCTGCATTCCTTCTTTCTTTTGTTGACTTCCTGGACTTCTGCATTCCACCACCAGGTTTCATACCTGGCTCAGCTGCATCTCTGTTCTGTACTGCAGTCCTCACACATGCTGTTTTGAGTTGTTGCTATTCTTCTTCAACTCCACCTATTTCTACTAATCAGTGGTAATGTTAATGTCAATGTTATGGGGGATTTCAATTACCCACCAACAACTGAGAAACCTACTCTAGCCCAAACTCACTAGCACAAAAGTTTCTTGACCTTAACTTTGTGAATTCAAATGCCCTGGATCAAATTGTGCATACCCCGCCAAGAGGAACAAACATTCTAGATCTGGTCCTCATCCTCACCAACATGTTAAACAGGTGCACTGCTGCAACTGTTGGACCCTCATTAGTTAAAACTTATCACAAATCACTCACCTTTGAATTGACATTAACACCAGAACTCACAAAGGGTGAAATAAGACTAAAAAACTTCACTAAGACAAACTATACCCTCCTAGGTGAAGGTATAAATGCATTCCAAGTCCCACTCCAAGCTGAAAATGGTAACTACACCGACACTTACACTAAAGCCCTGTACAATCACTTGCATAGGTGTATAAACTTGGCTGTACCAGATAGAATCAAAGCCAGAGACCCAAGTAAAATCAAGCTGCCATGGTGGACTTCCAGCATCAACAAACTCTACAATAAATTCAAAAATTTGCTGTCCAAGAAAACAAAGACAAGGACCAAACAATGGAAAAGCACCCTCCTCCGCCTTAACAGGCAAATAAGACAACTTGTCAAATCCTCCAAGAGTTCCTTTGAGAGAAACCTAGCAAGTACTGCCAAGGATAACCATAAGGCCTTTTACAACTATGTATATAACCTAAAGGGTAGGACCCAAGCATGTGCAGAATTGGTGGCCAACAGTATCACACACACTGACCCCACAGAGATAGCGAACCTGCTAGCAGATAGGTTTGGCAAAAAGTTTGCTCCCTTATCCTCTCCTAACATCCCTCCCCCCAAACTCCTCCCCACCTTACATATCCGAAGAGCAGGTCCTCAAAGCCCTGTCCAAGGCAAAGAACATGGCCTCTACTAGATAACAACACAGGCTGTCTTCTAAAAAGGCTAAAATGTGAACTAGCATCACCACTAAGTACCCTTTTCAATTATAGCCTAACCACAGATTTTATTCTTGCAGAAGGGAGAACAGCTACAGTTATTCCCATCCACAGAGGTGACCTAGCAACAGACTCGGGGAATTATAGACCCATAAGCCTGACCAGCCTCATATATAAGGCCATGGGATGTATCATTATGGACCTCATAAATGAAGACATAGCTGACCTCCAAACCCTGGATCCTACCCAATTTGGCTTTGTGAAGGGCAGATCCTGTCTGTTAAATCTGGTGGATTTCTTTGAAATTGTGAACAAGGCCATTGATGAGAGTAAATCTGTGCACACAGCATACCTTGACTTGGGAAAGGCTTTCAACACAATCCTACATTCAGGCATTAACAATAAACTTAGCAAACTGGATGTAAACCCCTTCGTTGTAAGATGGGTTGCCAATTGGCTCACGAACCCTGATGCACACTATCAAAGTGGGTGACTCCACTCCAAGACCTGTTACTAGTGGGAAGTCACAGGGGTCAGTGCTGGATCCCCTACACTTTGGTATATACTTCTCAGAAGTTCAGGTCAAAGCTAAAGGGTTATGGCTGACCAAGTTTGCAGATGACTGCAAACTAGGTGCAATCATTGAATCTTCAAATGATGTTAGTATACTCCAGGATGACCTCACACAGACCAGTGACTGGTGTATAAGTCATGGTCTCAAAGTGAATGCAAAGATATGCATCATCATTCCCTTTGGCATAAATAATGTCCTTTCACGCTATCAAATCAATAACAATACCCTAAGTACCCATGAAGTGGTAAGGGACCTGGGATCACAGGTTGACTGCAACTTTAATTTCGACCACCATGTGTCTACCATTGAAAGAAAAGCTTTCCGCATAGCTCACTTGATTAGCAAAGGCATCACCTTGAGAGCAAAAGAATTTATAACCCCCTATACTCAGCACTTATCTGGGCAATAATTGAATATAACGCCCTATTCGGTATGTACCCTACAAAGCACCTACAGCAATTAGAGAGACATTAGAGGTTTCTAATAAAGAAGATCAAAGGCCACCAGAATGTGCCTTACATGGACTGAATAAAATTGCTGCCACTATACTCTGTGTCGTATAGACTTCTTAGGGGAGACTTATGTCTGGCCTACAGAGCAACCCAAGACCCAAACCTAATGAACTTACTGCATATCCATAAATCAAATGGGTCTATGGCCACCCATTCCAGGGACTTAAATATGATCTGCAACTTAAATAGGACATGCTGGAGGGACAGATTTATCTCGCAGCACCTGCCACATCTTTGCAACAGGTTACCAATTCATGTGAAACAGAGCACTTCTATGACACTGTTCAAGAGGAACCTGGATGAGTGAGGGCATCGTAAATTCTTACCAGGGGTAATGCCCACAACCCTCCTGCACATGGGCAGTCATCACTAAATGCAATCTTGAGTATTGACTAGTACCTCTATGGTAATACAGTGGGTTGAAATGACTAGGTTTAAAATGACCTCCTGGTCAATTGCCTAGTAATTACCTATGATCCTAAGATCGGTGTGTGTGTGTGTGTGTGTGTGTGTGTGTGTGTGTGTGTGTGTGTGTGTGTGTGTGTAAAATATCAATTTTTATTTGTAGAAGCACATAATATTAGGGGTGCATACATAGCTTTTCTGGCTAGCAGTAAAAAGGAACGGTTAACAAGCACTCATCTTTCAAAAAGAGGAAATAAAATACATCACAAGATTTTTACACTATCAGAGCTTCTATGACCACTAAGCACCAGAAACCCAGCCTTTAAAGGGTATTTTGAAACGGGCATACTGTGAGGGCCCCATTCTCAACCTCTGCCCTGGATACCACCAAGTCTAAAATGGGTCTTTATTATAACACTGAATTTTATAAACATCGAATGTTATAATATCGAACCCGTAATGTCGAACGCTGAAAACAGCGAAGGTGCAGGACACCGAATTCTTTCCCAGGGAAAGAATTCAGTGGGCCATTGCTGTGGCTTCGCTGTTTTCAGTGTTCGATATGTTGGAACATTACGGGTTGGGTTCAGGTAAGTGTGCGGTTGTGTGTAGGTTAGGGTTAGGGGGCGGGTTAGGTGAGTTAGGGTTAGGGAGCGGGTCAGGTAAATGTGCGGTTGTGTGGACGTTAGGGTTAGGGCGCGGGTCAGGTAAGTGTGAGATTGTGTGTACGTTAGGGTTAGGGGCGGGTTAGGGTGCAGGTCAGGTAAGTGTGCGGTTGTGTGTAGGTTAGGGTTAGGGGGTGGGTTAGGTGAGTTAGGGTTAGGACACGAGTGAGGAGAGTGTGCGATAGTGACGAACCTTAGGGTTAGGGTTTGGTTAAGGTAAGTGGATAGCTAGTAGTGTATGTAAAGTTTAGTTTAGGTTTAGGTGTAGGATTTTAAGTGTATGTGTGTGGATTGCTGTTTTTTGTGTGTTTTTGTTGTGTGTATGTTTCTTGGAATAGCAATTTTTTTCCCTGGAAAAAAAATTGCTATTCTGACTGTTCAATGTTTTCCGATTTCGGTGTTTGGGTTTCAATATTATAACATTCGATGTTAAAGAATTTCGATGTTATAATATAGACCCGTCTAAAATCACATCTGTTCTGAGGTGTGCACAGAAGGCATCAGAGGCACTCCTCATAATCAAGCATCAACTTTTATTTTTGTGGATAAGTATTAGGAGGAATGATTTATATATATGACTGACAACAAGCTAAAAGTTATTACTGTGGTTATTTCATTTTTTCACTTTCATCCCAGTCTAGCATCAGACAGGTACATGTAAGTAGTTATCTTTTGGAGTAGGGGTGGGGGTCTTTGTATATGTATGACAGCAATAGTTTGAGATATATGCCTGTAGTTATATGTTCTTTAATTTTTATTGCAATCTAACACCAGATGAGTATACAGAAGGTGAGTATCTTTTGGGGATAGATAGGCAGGCAATATTCCTAGATATGATTCATACATTGCCCAAAGGACTTGTCTTCTTGACTCATTGAACAATGAGAGTTAGATGCAACTTATTTCTTCCATGAAAGAATAAGAATGGATTACTTTCCTTTCTATTAATTTTCATTCAGGCCATCACTGGATCATAAAGTTGGAAAATGCTCCAGAGCACACCTTAGAGCATCTAGAACCCTAAGAATTCTGAGGTATCAGTGGTCCCCAAGAGTCATAGTTTAATTCAGATACTTCCTCTGCAGTTATAACAGTGCAGCATTTTCCAGTTAAGAAGTATTGAAAGGGTAGAGGAAAAAGATGAAATTTTTTTTTCCCAATTTGTCTTAACAAAGTGTAAAAACTAAGAAAGAAATGTTCTGCCTGGATGGTGTGGAGAGGCCATGATGGGGAAACTTGGGAGGGGTCAATGGGGGAATGCTGTGGAGAAAACCATTGAGAAGGAGAGAGGGCATCACAGATTTCTTTGTTTAGGACTCCATTTAATTTCATTTAATTTTACCTAATGCTTGTCCTGTTGAGCACAACTGGGCATCTGAGATTAATATAATCAATAAAGTAGCTAAAATGAGGGGATACTAACACAGAGTGACTGATCCAGCTGTCGTTGACTTTCAGAAATGTAGTTCTGACCCATTTTACATACTTCCACACATTCTTTTGCTTCCTGCAGTCCCTCCTTATTTTGAAGTCATAGGTTACCACTGTCAACAAGACTGTTACCCAGCTTGTTAAGGTTGAATTATACCTATAAAATGTTACACATAGAGAACACAAATGCAATGTTATCAGTTAAAGCTGATTGTACCTATCAAATGACATTAACAGAGGAAAAGTAAGGTGAAATGTTACACAAGTACTTTTTTTATTGCTTCAGTCACACGACTAACACCAGTTGCTAAACTACTTACTCGTCATACATCATCATGACCTTAACTACATCCCAAAA
Organism: Protopterus annectens; assembly: GCF_019279795.1. Taxonomy (NCBI): domain Eukaryota; kingdom Metazoa; phylum Chordata; order Ceratodontiformes; family Protopteridae; genus Protopterus; species Protopterus annectens. Next base: position 264,996,187 of record NC_056727.1, on the reverse strand, counting down.
CACTATTCATAGTGAGATCTCTGTACATATCAGTACTACTATGGTAGGGCATTCCTTGAAGTCTGGTCATTTTGCCCCTTTGATCCTCAAAATCTGCCACCCACCTGTATGCAATGTACCTTGTACTGTTTCTCTCTTGTTTCCATGGCTAATCAGTCTGAAGCACAAACATGGACATCTGAACTAATGCTTACTAAGTATTTACTGGACCCTATGACTCTATGACTCTACCAGGGAAAATGCTTCTACAGACAAATAGGGATCCCACAAGGAGATAGAGACTACAATCAGCCTCATAATCCCAACCCTCCCTGACAGCCCACCAGTACTGTCATAATAATCAAACTCTGGAAGCAGCACAGTTAAGAACAAAACTCTATACCTGTGGGATAACTCACAAGAAAGATGGAAAGGTCAAATACTATGAGTAACATTTCATTAGCATTTGTGCAAAATCATTGTGACATCTGCCAGTGTGTATAATCTTTTTGTGCTACTGTCTCACAAAGAAAATGTGGTTCTCTGTTGGAGAGCAATTCAGACTTGCTAGAAGACAAAGAAACCAGAGTGGAAGGGAATTACTGTGCCATTTTGGAAAGGAATCTAGTCATAAATGAATAATAATCAGACAAGTTGCAGAAAGATAAATGCGATATAACTGGTGAAAAATGAGTGTCCAGTTCCAAGGAAAGAGACAGAAAATACCAAAACTGCCGTTTATTAGTACATCAGGTTAAGCACTTTCATCTATCCTCCATAGACTTCTTCAGAACACCATTTCTCAAACTAACAGCCTTTAAATAGTACTAATTAATTCAAATTATCCAATCCTGTGATACACCAATTTGATTTCATGAATATTAATTTCATGGATACTGAATGACTCATCCTGACATGGATTCTCATAACACAACAACCATTTAAAATCATGAAAATACATATAAAATAACTAAACAGTTATATAACTGTTTATGCATGATATAAAATTCATAATATTCAATAATAAAATGACATAGTAAAATAAAAATAAAAATTTAAAAATGTTAAAAATACAACTATTAGTTGTGTCTCACAATGAACACACAAAACTGTGAGAAACTTTTAGCTCGATGAGTATAATCAACTTGGAACAACACCTACCCTACTATTAATATTACTTTTTTCTTACCCATTCTAGGCCCTTAACAGGGGCTTGGTGGGAATACAATCACTTAATCCTGGGTAAGTGGCTGCATTTAATAATATTTGCCACTTCACTTCTCTTTCCCCCAATATACCTTTCATGTCACTTCCTCTGGGATTAATCTTTACACACTCTATAATTGCAAACTTGAAAGTGTTACAAGTCTCACTATCCCTAATATGCCTATATAGGGCGTTATTAGTATCTTGCCTTCTTATACAATAAAGATGGTCATATATTTGGTTTCTTAACCTCCTCTCAGTTTTTCCTACGTAGAAACATGGACATTTTGTACAGATGGCTAGATAAATCACAAACTGGGTCTGACAGTTGCCCTTTTTGAACCTTACTCTTGTTTTATTGATATTGTCTACAGTGCGGGTGTGCTCCTCATATATGGCACAACACTGATTGCAGTGTCCACATTTGATTGTACCTACAGAATTTGTATCGTTATTTCTATCACTATTTTGGATTTTCCTTTTTAAATTATTTCCAGTTTTGTATACAAAAAGGGGTTCAGTTCCCAATGTATTATGCACCCCCTCATCACACCGCAAAATATTCCAATTTTTATGTATAATACTTTTGACCTCATTTACATAAGGGTTGAACCCCAATATACAGGCCCTGTTATATTTCTTATTATTTTGATTACTATTAGTAGTCTCTTCGTTCGTCTCCATAGCCACACCCAATAAGGGTTTGTACTTTTCCCCCATTCTCTTTTAACATAACCTGTAACATCACTAATAAGTTAATTGGGGTGCCCCCTTTCTCTAAACATGTTTCCTATATGGTCAATTTCTTTAACCATCTCCGAATAGTCTGATGTCATCCGGGCTGCTCTTATACATTGCCCCTTAATTATACTTTTCTTTTGCTTCCATGGATGATTACTGGAAAATTCCAAGTATGTGTTACTAAAGGTATCTTTTCTATATATATTTGACCTAAAACCTTTACTCGTAGTATAGATATATGTATAAAGATATGATATACCTCTTTTGTCACATTTGTGGGTAAATTTTAAGTATGGGCTGGAAGTGTTGAGATATTCTAAAAATAATACTATTTCATCCATGGTATCAGTCCACAATATAAATATATCGTCCAAACATCTGATGTAACAACTAATGAACTGGTACCATTGATTGGTGAACATATGTGAACATATGTTCATCCTCCCAATCTAACAGAACAAGATTTGCAAACATAGGGGCACACGCGACCCCCATAGCAACACCTCGGGTTTGTCTGTAATGTTCACCTTCATAATATATATAATTATTATCCAGCACAATACCACTGTGGTTTCCTGTTAAGCCCCTGTATGCCCACTAGAATAAGTAATAGTAATAAAAGTAATATAGTAGCCAAGGTGAGTGTGTCCATCTACTATACCTATATACAAACAAGTTTCCCACAGTTTTGTGTGTGTTGTGTGAGACTAATTAATACATTTATTTTTTTTTTTTTTAATTTTTATTTTTATTATACTATTATATTATGAATTGAATATTATATTATTTATAGTTATAGTGTTATATAACTGTTTTTTTATTTTATTTTCATTTTTTGATTTGGTTGTGGTGTTTGTGTTATGAGAATCAGGATCAGATGAGATCTCCAGTATCCATGAGATAATATTCATTCAATCATGGATGTTCTACTCACAGGATAATTTAATTTAAATTAATTATTACTAATTAAAGGCTGTTAGTTTGAAAAGTAATTGTTCTGAAGAGTCTGGAGGATATAATATATGTGCTTAACCTAATAACTAAATAATATATAGTTTTGGTATTTTCTGTCTCTTTCCTTGGAACCGGACACTCATTTTTCACCAGTTATATTGCATTTATTGACTGGCAATTGTTGGGTTTGACTGGTGTAGTACTTTTTTGAAGTTGCAGAAAGAGCCAAACATTGAAAACTGGAGACTGCTATTTGTGGCATTACAGACAAAGAGTGACCTCTATGGAAACATAGGGAAGAGGAATCACATTTTTTTATGGGCAAATCCTGACCCCATGTTTAGTACCTCGTACAAGATTTCTGTTGTAGAGATACCTTAGCATGCAAGGCAAAAGTTGTGGAAACATTGCAAATAAACGCAGAAACATTCAAAAAATTAAATGCAAGACTACAAGGACTAAAATGATTTAATGAAAGCTAGAAAAACAACCAGAAGACAATAAACAAGCAATCCTTTTTCAGCTAGTGGGACACAGGAACAAGGGAAAAGTGAGATGTAGGTTGCATCTTAGTGCCTCTGAGAAAGAAAAACCACTGTAAGAAACAGATGGGAACGAATGTATGCACCTATCTATATTTATCTATCTATATCTATAGCTACACGCACACACACACACACACACACACACACACACACATATATATATATATATGTATATATAAAGAAATGATAGATACGTAGTTTAAAGGTCTACTTCACTGTACCGAATTTTCACATAACCGAAAATCAAAAGATTGAGATGAAAAGAGTGAAATCACACAACAGTGAACCTTTACATTGTCAAAATTCAGATCAACTAAACACCAGCTGCACGTCACATACCACTCGGAGCTTCTGTATGGGGACCATGAGTGAGGATCAGGAAATTTACCCTTTTCCTCACTGTAGTGTGATCTCAGAATTGGTATATATAATTTGCAGGGGGTGTGTCCCCCTGCAAAAATATAACAAAAGGTAGATATTTGTGTTGACTTGGAGCAGCTGGTATTTCGTTGTTTTGAATTTTGGCAAAGTAAAGTTTCAGTGTTGTGGGATTTTGCTCTTCTCACCTTGTTCTTTTGATTTTCAGTTATGTGAAAATGGGGTAGACAAGTAGAGCTATAGATAGATAGATGTAGAATATATAGATATATAGTTTTAGATATATAGATAGATGGGTCTAGGACATTTCACTGAATGCACATTTCACTGAAAGTTAAATTAGTGTGCACTATTCACTGAAAGCTCAATTCACTGAAAACTCAATCCACTGAAACATATTTCACTGAAAGTTGTATATCACCTTTTCCCCACCATAACGCGACTCTGGAGTTAGTATATATAGTAAGGGGGTGTGGGGGGCACTGCCTCCCACATTGAGGGGTGTAGCCTTCACATATTTTAAATATTTTGAACTATATACATGGATACTTGCAATTCCAATATATTACTGTTTTCCGAACATAATATTTACTTAAAACCCCCACATAACCCCCCTTACTATATATACTAACTCCAGGGTTGCACTACAGTGGAGAAAAGGTGATGCATAACTTTCAGTGAAATGTGTTCAGTGAATTGAGTTTTCAGTGAATTGTGCTTTCAGTGATTTGTGTTCAGTCATTTGAGTTTCAGTGAAATGTGCATTCAGTAAAATGTCCTAGACCCATATATATACATAGTTATAGATGTAGAACATATAGATATATAGTTTTAGTTAAAAAGATAAATATAGTTATAGACATAGATATATTGGGTTGAAATAATGGTTAAGGTCTTTGCCTTACAAGTGCAAGGTTTGATTCTGACCTATGATTATAGGGTTTTTACAGTCTGCAGACTTATAACCTAGTATTTACCTTTTAACTGTTAACTTGTACACACGAGTATTGATATACATTTATTTCATTACTGAGATGTACTGCTAAGATTTGTATTCAGCATCAGATCCAAAATCTGATTCTACATTTTGAGAAGTAGTTTGCCAGTTTATATAGCTCTGTGATTAAAGTGGAAAACAACTTTACATTATATTCCTTGCAGTTAAAACTTCTCCAGGATTTATTCAGCTCATTTACTTCAAAGGTTATGATGAGAGCAAAGCATTTTACTAAATGGATTTTTACTTAGACACTATTTTGTTTTCCGAATTACAGGGTGTACATGTGTTTAATTTTGATTTAAAGAGCAGAAAATTACCTTCTTAATTTCAGTGCAACTAAATGATACTTTAATCTCGAATTGCTGTTTTGCTGTTTTAGATTGTAACAACTTTTTACAAACAATGTTAAGGTCACAATTACTGAAATATTTCTAAAGATACGCTTATGTCTTTATTGAGCTATGATGACATTCGTATGAATACCTCTGGGTTTTGTAGACTGCCTCCGCTGTCATTGCTTTTTAATTATTTTTGTTATTTATTCCAGGTCACTTAAAGTCCGTATTCTAATGTAGACATTCAGAAAGAGAACAAACATCTATTCCAGCCCCTCCCTCCCCTTTTTTTCATTATGCTTCTCATATTATGCATCTGTCAGGTTTACCTTGAGCAAAGGAGTTTAGGTCAAGTGGCTAGCTTCAACCAACCCTGCTGCAAAGTATAAGTTTGCTGTAGTAACGCTTGTGAACACCCATCTCTGTTCATGATATTCAGCCTTTTCAGACTGCATGTGAAACTTTCTATCATCACTCTTTCTCACTGAAAATCAAGATAGTTAAAGAGTTTTCTTTCTTTCATTTACATGCACTGAAATACACAATACTATTTGTACAATTTATTTTGTTTTATTTTATTTACTTTGCTTATCGGAAAAGTCAGACTGAGTTACACTGCCCAATTTAATGGAGGCCTGGGGAGAAAAGCTGCAAGAAACAATAGCTGTACAGTATAACAACATTTAAACAATCTCTAAAGAAAGGCAGTCTACAAAAATAATGAAGTTCATTATAGAATATTATATATATTCAAATAGAATAAAGGGGAACTTTCACATAAAGATACAAGTGTAATATGTTCTAAGAAGAAGCATTGCTACACATTACAGAACACTGGAGCAAGAAATTATCAGTTTAAGTGTAGCAACATCACTAAGAAGTAGAATCTATCAAAATATAGTAGCTAAAGTAATTTGATATGAATCTTTATTCACGATTAGTGAGTCTTGAAATATATGATTTTTGTATGAAACTGGAATGTATTGCCTACATTAGATCTCTTCTACAAAACCTTAAACCCTGTTCTCCCTCCACTGACAACCTACCTCCTACCTTCCTCAAAATTGCTGCAGATTCCATAGCCTATCATGTATCTATCCTAATCAATAGTTCCATTCAGGAATCCACTGTCCCTACCCTTTGGAAAAACTTCTTTACCATTCCCCTGCATAAAGGTGGTAACTCAACAGACCCTTCTCACTATCACCCCATAGCCATCCTATCCCCCCAAGATACTTGAAAAATGAATACACATCACAGCTTCTCAACCATCTCCTCCAGAACAACCTTCTCACTCCCACTCAGCATGGTTTCCGTCCTAATCATAGCACCACTACTGCCCCCTTATCTTTCACACATGCCATAGTTGAGGCCCTTGAAAACAATAAACTTATATCCTGTCTCTTCCTCGACCTTTCCAAAGCCTTTGACACTGTCTCCCATCCCCTGCTACTATATAAATTTGAAAATCTAAATCTATCTTCTTCTTCCCTAGCCTGGTTCTCCAGTTACCTATCCTGCAGGTAACAATCTGTTAAATGGCTTTCTTTCACCTCTCCATTTATATCTGTTCCTACTGGAGTACCACAAGGTTCCATCCTAGGTCCTCTCCTGCTCAATTTTTTTACCATCAATCTCTATACATCATGTAAAGAATCCACCCTGAGGGTGTGGCTAAGATACCAGTCTGATAGCAGCAGAAATCCATAGCTCTGCTTAGGATTTTAATATCCTGACAGGAAATATACTTTATTTTTTTAGAAAAATATATCTAAAAGTATACTGAAAGATAGATTAACATAGACTCTTTATTATTTTCTAAAAATTAATACATAGTCAAGAGATTTTTTTAATTATTCCTGTCAAGAAGTTTTCCACTGGAGATCTCAACATGAGCAACTTGAAGAACCCACACCAGAGCAACTTGAAGAACCCACACCAGGAGAGTGCATTGAAGAAAGAACTACATCTTATAATAAGAAACATCCAAGAACCATCACTAAAAATGGACAAATATGAAAGCAAAATGGATATTATCAAACAAGAATGCAGTAAACAATTGGAACTTCTAAATGGAATAGTAAAAAAAAACAATCTGAATAGGGTCTTGCCTTAGAGGAAACAGTGACTGACCTAGATACTAGAGTGACAGAAAATGAACATCACAATGAATTTCTTCTGAAACAAAACACCAGGCTGATTGAGAAACTGGAAGACCTTCAAAGTAGATCAAGGAGGAACAACATAATAATATATGGAATTCCTGAGAAAGAAGAGGATGCTAAACATGATTCATTTCCTCAATAATTGGTTTTCATCAGCACTAAACATGCCTGAATTCCTCTCTTTTGGAATTGAGAGGGCTCATTGGTCCCTGACAAATCCAGCTTCATCTCTGAGTTCATCTAACCCCAGGTTGTCTATAATGATGAGATTTATTTCCTCACAAGACAAGAACTTAATGCTGAAATCAGCTTGGAGTAATTTCCCTGTCAAAATGGGTGAAAAGGTTATTCGTTTTGACAATGACTACACCTCTAAAGTCATATCCAGAGGAAAGAAGTGTGTTCCTCTAAGTCCTTGAAAAAAGCCAATATTAAAGCTCAAATTCTTTTTCCTGCAAGAATAAAAATCACTTTGTCAGAAGGAGTGAATATCTTTGATTCCCTAGAAAAAGCAGTAGAATTTATGCAAAAGAAGAAAATACTGTTGGATATAGAAGAAATGGAATGGTTATCCCAGAGTTTGAAGAGACAGGCAACAAAAAATGGATGGTCTGTGAAGGAAGGAGCAAACAAAACTAAGAAACTAAAGAACAAATGAACAAATTCCTTCTAATTTTAAATGCTTTGTTTTATGAATTATAATATATTTGATTCTGTAAAATCAATGTACTATAAGGTAATGTAAATCATCATTATTATTAGCTTTCACTTTTTCTTTCTATATCTATTTCTTCTAATTACATATAGTACTGAGTATTTAAATAACATTCTCTCTCTCTCTTCCTATTCTTTTTTGTTACTAATGTTCCTTTCCTCTCTTTTCCCCATTATAAGTACTGTGCATACTTTTCCATTTTAAATAATTACAAATGATATATGTCTTCTAACTCTTCAGCAATAGTATAATTTGACTTAATACCAAAGTGCATTTTTCTAGTGTGTCAGTGGTGGGGTAACAATATGTTTCTGATTAGTGTTTCTAACTAGATGTTTTAGACTCTTTGTTTAGATACATATAAACATTAATACAGTATAGAAATGGTGTTTTATAGATAGCTAAATATAGGCTATATATATATATATATATATATATATATATATATATATAAGGTTATTTTTTATCTAAATAGCGGTTTTATTCATGACATGCACGGACAAGGCAGCTCAAGTGTTTTTTTTTTTTTTTTGCTTTCTGTAAACTCAAAATGCTTCAAAACTTGAATTTTCATTGAAAATGCTTTTTTCCTCACTAGAGAAAACCTCTGTTGTGCATGAGCCTATTTAAATACTTTTAACAAGTTTATGAAGCTGCAGCTTGAGGAAACAACAGACCTTTTGAACTTGTTAAATGGTTGTATTTAGAATTCTTTTCTCTTGAAATTCAGTTATCCTTCACTTAGAAACTTTAAATGGTAAATAATTAATTCTAATGGAAGTGTTTGACTCCTTTGAAAATACATATGCTCTTTTATAGATGCATATATTCTACAGATTCGCTGACATATGAGTAACTAAATGACATCAAGTGAACTAGGAGCTGCATTAGAAAACTCATTATGCATATTAACATCAGACTTATGTTACATAACTAAACCTTTAGTAACTAAACAGAGGGTTGTGAGCCTTTTTTGTTTGCTTGTTGTTAATACATATGAGTAATATGTATATAAGTATAAAATATAATAGTTATGTTGTAATAAAAGTGTTATATATATATTCAACAGATCCTTACATGAAAAATATTGGATAGATGACTGACAAAATTGTTAAATCATCTGATGTTTCTTGAAAAGTCTTGGAAATATTGAAAATATTCTTAACCTTCATCTTCTAATGTTTATACGTACTATGATATGAATGTAATAAAAGTGTTATATATATATTCAACAGATCCTTACATGAAAAATATTAGATAGATGACTGACAAAATTGTTAAATCATCTGATGTTTCTTGAAAAGTCTTGGAAATATTGAAAATATTCTTAACCTTCATCTTCTAATGTTTATACATACTATGATTTGATGTGTATTTCTGGCATATCTACTTATTAGATGTGTTATTATCATATGTGACATATTCATATAGCTTCAGTTATATTGAACACTCTCATTCTGATGTATATTTCATGGATTCAGATTTCTTTACTTGCTTTCATAATGTTTTTCTTTTTTTGTTTTTATAGTATATTCTAAGCAGAGATGGTTAATTTGTGTCTTTTGGTGTTGGTGAGTTGGTGAATGGATGGTTTAGTTAAGTTTTAACTAAACCAGAAATGTTTCATGTATGTGTTTGTAAATAGTTTTGGGTTTTTGAAAGTAGTGTTTAATACACATTATGTATCCATGACAAGCAAGTTTTCAGTAGATTTCAAGTCAACATGGAAGAAAGGTATTTCAGTAAGTAACAACATACACATTGCAATCAATGGCTTATATATGTTTATCATTAAATATTAATGGTTCGAACAATAATGTTAAAAGAGTTGGTTTGCTTAAATATATCAAAATGCGTAAAGCCGAGATCATGTTTTTACAGGAAACCCATCTATTAAAAAAAAGGTCTACAAAAATACTCATTTAATGGCTATACCATTCTGGCTGATTCATGTTTTAAGACTAAGAGAAGGGGCAATCTTATTCTATGGGAAAATACTTATAGTAAGCCAAGAATTATAGATACAATTTTAGATAAAGATGGAATGCTAAGCATGGTTATTTTGGAAATCAATAGGCAGTATTAGACTTTAATACATACTGGATACAAGGACTAAGTACTAAATATATTGACAAATATCTGGATCTGATTACTTTAAATGCAAAAGGGGAATTATAGCAACAGGTGATTTTAACTGCCTATTACCAGGCAATGATACTTCTAAAAATGGTAAAATAAAACTAACATCTCAAGCCAAGAAGTTAAATGACTTTACAAACCAGATGAACTTTAAGGATGTACATGGCCTAAGAGCACATCATTCATTATTCTATACTCACTATTAATATCAGTTTGCTCCACAAACAAACATTGATAAGGTCTTTGTATCAAATAATATATACTTTAAAATAAGTGACGTATCTATAATGACTTGTCCACGTTCAGACCATAATGCTATAAACTTTACATTAACTACACATACAGATGATTTAAGATTTCTACAGAGAATTCCTTCTTACATAACTAAGTTAAAAGACTTTATGATAATGGGGAAGTGACTGATACTGTACTATGGGACACCTTTAAAGTTTAGATATATATATATTCTTGGTACCTTAAAAAAAAGGATATAATGGGACAAAGAACTTTTAGGCTTACAAAAAAAACATAGAAAAAATAAAAATAGATGCAAAACCAAATAAAGTAGCATATAACAAAATTACTAAGTAAATCAAAAATACTTAGAAGTTCTGAACCATAAGGTAGCCATAAACATGGAAAAATTGAAATTACAATCTTATGCTGTAAATCCCAAATATCTACATAAAATAGCGGTAAGATCCAAAAACTAAACAATCAAAATCTTATTAATGAGATTAAATATAAAAGTGATGATTCAGTTAAGAGTACATCTAATTTAAGGGGCATATTAGAAGTGTTCAAAAACTACTATAAAGATATAAATAATAACACATCACTTTTGGAGACAGATAATGTAATAAATACTTTTATTCAAGAAAATATAACTGCTAAGGTGTCAATGCAACAAAATAACATATTAAATAAAGAATTAATACTAAAAGAAGTGAAACAGCAAAAAAAAAAAAAAATTAAAAGATAAAGCTCCAGGACTGGATGGAATACTTCCTGAACTATATAAGATTTTTCCTGAATATATAATAAAGAAAATGATGAGTGCCTTTACTATGGTTAAGCAAAAATATATAACATCCCCATCATGGAAATATTCAACCTCTGTTGTGCATGACCCTATCTGGACCTCGCCAAGGCCTTTGACACCATCCCTAACTCTGGAATCATAGATAAACTTACTAAGCTGGGCATTAAGTTGGGTATTAATCCCTACATCACTCGATGGGTTGCTAACTGGCTTACTGACAGAACCCACACTGTAAAAGTAGCTGACTCCAAATCCAGCTCCAGACAAGTGACAAGTGAAGTACCTCAGGGTTCAGTCCTGGGACCTCTCTTGTTTGGCTTCTACTTCTCTGAGGTACAGGCCAACACTAAGGGACTCTGGCTAACAAAGTTTGCAGATGACTGCAAACTGGGAGCCATTATTGAATCCCCAAATGATGTTGATACTCTACAAAAGGGCCTTACAGAAACAGACGCTTGGTGCCAGAGCCATGGGCTCAAGCGCAATGCCAATAAATGTATAGTTATCCCCTTTGGGAAAAAACATGTACCCATGAATTATCACATAGGTGGCAGTACACTAAACACCGAAAGTGTGATAAGAGACTTAGGGACACAGGTGGACAGTGGTCTCACCTTCAATAACTACATCACCACAACAGTCAGGAAATCCTTCTATATGGCACACCTCATCACTAAGGGCTTTTCATCCAGAAAAAAGGAGGTTATTGTCCCACTGTACTCATCCCTCATTAGACCCATTATAGAATACAACACCCCATTTGGCATGTACCTCTCAAGACAGCTGCAACAACTGGAAGGCCGTAGCAATACCTCACTAAAAGAATCACAGACCTAAAGCAGATGCCCTATGCTGACCGCCTTAAAAAACTCCAGCTATACTTGGTCACATATCATCTTCTCCGAGGCAATCTCTGCTTAACATACAAGGCCATGTCAAACCTAGAGCTGTTGGACATGCTACACTTAAAGAAATCCCAATCCCTCAGAGACGCACACTCCAGGGATCTAAACCTTGTCATCACAATAAACAAAACATGCTGGAAGGATAGGTTCCTGACCCAGAGACTCCCCAGACTCTGGAATAGACTACCCATACATGTCAAGCAGAGCACCTCTTTGACCCTCTTCAAAAGGAACCTTGATGACTGATTGGGAGAAAGGAAATTCACCCCAGGGATCACGTCAGTCACCCTGCTAGACAGGGGTCCAGGGAAGTAAATAGTGTGGGAAGAGATAGCCAGAGAATTGTTATGGCTAGTCTTGTATAGGGCCTAGGGCCAATAGCCTTGTACCAACCTATGAATGTATGAACCTATGAATTATCCCCCCCATATTAAAAAAAGGTAAAAAGACATTAAATCTTGTGATTCATATAGGCCAATTCCATTGCTAAACACTGATTATAAAGTTTTCATGACAATATTAGCTAATAGGATAAAGAAAATATTACCTAACCTAATACATAATGATCAGACAGGGTTCATTCTTCATAGAAAAGTGCAAGATAACATTATTAAATTACTATCATTAATAGACATACTATGCAAATACAAAAAAACAACTATTATCAGCCTAGACATAGAAAAGGCTTTTGATTCTATTAGTTGGTCTTATCTACAAAGGATCCTAATTGGTTTTGAATTGTCCTCAGATTTTGTCACCTTATTAATTGAAATTTATAGTGGGTCACAAGCTTATTTGAAAATCGGATCATGTCTATCCTCACCACTAGAAATCCTCAAGGGAACTAGACAAGGTTGTCTTTCATCACCATTATTGCTTGCTCTTTCAATGGAACCTTTCATCTTTCAATGGAACCTTTCACTACATATATCAGAAACAAGCAAAATATAAAAGCCTTTCAAGTTAATAAGGACTATTGTCCTATGATACAATTATTTGCTGATGATATGTTGTTAACGTTGGGTGATATTGATGGTTCTTTGCATGATGTTATAAATACCTTCAAGTCTGAAAGAATTTCAGGGCTTAAATTTAATCATAATAAATACAAAACATTATTAATTAACAAAAAGATCAACAAAAACCTAAGGGAGAATATCCTGTTTAATTGGGAGAATGATGTATTAGAATATTTGAGTGTCAGTATAAAGAGTACATGGAAATAGTCTGTTAAACTAAACTACAATAATTTAATAGCCACCATTAGTGAGCTAATCAAAAGATGGAATAAAACGTTTTCACAATGGAGGATAGGCTCTCTTTAATTAAAATGATAATTTTACCTAAAATCTTGTTTTATGTACAGTCATTGATACTACCCTCTCCCAAAAACTTATTTAAAAAAATTAGATTTCATGCTACTTAAATGTTTGTGTTGTTTATACACTCATTACGGCAGTTTATAGAAAACAAAATGAGAGTATCAATCAACCTAGAGACTGAATCTATACCTAGTTTGATCCAGCTTTTTATTAGGTGTCTTAAAAAGACAGATGATCAAAAATATCTCACGTATCTATAAGATACTAAGAAGAGACACTCTAAAGTTTGACTCATATTTTTGGAATTACTATGTAAAGATTCTTATTCTTCTTCTTCTTTCAGCTTTTCCCGGTTAGGTGTCGCCACAGTGGATCATCTGTCTGCTTATGATTGGCAGTGGAGTTTTACAGTGTCGAGTTGCCAGCCCGGTGCCCAACCTTCCACAGAAGGCATAATTTCTATGTAAAGATTAATGGAAAAATATCTGATGAATCCAAAAAAATTGTTATTGAAATCTACATATGGTACCTCTTCTTCATTATATTGGAGATTGTATACATGGAAATTTATGAATCCAAGTTTCTATACTCCACATAAAATAAATCTTATACCCAAAACAGTGATAGTAAATGTTGGAAATGTGTTGAATTATTAGAGACCAACTGGGTTGACATGTTCATTGAATGTAGGACTGTTGTTCAGTACATTAATCCTTTGCAGTGTTCCTATACCTAATGCAATACCTAAATCTCAGACTCAGTTACGCTGGTCAATTCTTGCAATTGCCAGAAAAGTTATTACTTTGAACTGGAAAAGTAAACAGGATTTGATGTTTAAAGATTTTGTTAATTTAGCAAAAGTTGTTTGTAAAGAAACTGCAAACCATTTGTTATAGAACTCATAACATTACTCATAAATAAATAGCATGGCAAAAATTGGAAAACCTTTTGAACAAATACTGATAAACAATCATTTTTTATCCATGAGAAGTCATCATGAATGAATGTAAATATTGTAAATAGTTTTATTGTTTTATTGTATTTGTTATATGTACATTTGCATATGTTTATAATGAAAACAAAATAAAAATGTTTTTGAAAAAAAAAAAAAAGAATCCACCCTCATCCAATATGCTGACGACTCAACCCTCATCTCTATCTTTGACAATATTTCTAAACTCTACATTCTAACTCAACAGGCATTTCTAAAGACAGGACAGTGGTTATCCAATAATCTACTTATCCTCAACCCCAAAAAGACCAAACTCTTACTCTTTCTGTCTCGATCTCTCACTCACCACAAATCCACCTTTGAAATTATATCCACTGATAATACTATAATCCAACCTGAAGCTCACACAAAACTCTTGGGGGTCATCATTGATGAACTTGAAGCTCACACAAAACTCTTGGGGGTCATCACTGATGATGAACTCAAATTCAATCTCCACCTGATCCAAGGCATAAAAAAGACAAACCAGAAACTTGGTTTACTATACTGTAATAAAAAATTTCTGACTAACAATGCTAGACTCACCCTTGCTCAAGCCCTTCTCCTTCTCTCCCTCCTATATGCTGCCCCTGTACTCCCTAACATTCAAACCACAACCCTGAACAAACTCCAACAAACCTACCATAAAATAGCTCAGTTTGTCACAAGCTCACCTTACAATGAACATCACTGCCTTGCTTTAAACTCACTCCAGTGGCTTGAATTCCCCCATCATCTACTTCTATCTCAACTTCAAATGCTACATTTCATTTTTAATAAGCCTGCACCCTGTCCTGCTCTGTCTTCGCTCATCTATATCTATATGCCACCTCGGACTCTCCGCACCTCTAGTCAGCAACTTCTGCTCCTGATTTACTCTACCAAATAATAAAAACAATTCACAAAAGTGAAACATTAATGCAATGGACTTCTGTGTTTAAATAAAGTATAATTTTGTCTATCCAGTAATATAGATATAAAACTACACATAAGACTATATTTTACTAGACTTCAATGCAATATTATTATCCATTTACTACAAGGATTTAAAATGCAAATCTTGAAAATAAACACTATTCCTTTAATTGGTTGGCTTAAATATGACACTTCTTTGTAAGCTCTGTCCATTATTTTTTAGTACATGCACTATATATCACATATTTGGTAAGCACTGGCCTAGGTTTTTTTTTAACATTTTTTATTTATATATATGAAGTTTATTCTATAGATATATCATACTTAATTAATGTGACAAACATATTTGCTTAACATGTTAGTGTATTCTGTCACTTAGAATTATATGTTACACAGTAATTTTATTTTTTTCTTTCAAAATACAGTAGTTCTGTAAGGATTAGGCTTAGCACACATTACTAAGATGGGTAGGGGACTATACCTATTCTTGCCCTTATCTTTATCATGCATCTGAACTTTAAACAAAAAACATCCCATCACACTACTATTACACAAGACAGCTCAGACGGTCACCACATGTACACACACACACACACACACACACACACACACACACACACACACACACACACACACAGATATATGCAGTAACATTACCCCCTATCCTAACCCTGGCCCTAACCCTAAACACTCGCAATCATGCACACACATACATGCACTTAATCTAACCCCCTACCTAACCCTTACTCTAACACTAACCCACACACATTTCCACAAACAAACATAGTCTCCCCCCTTGAATCAGCTAAAACTACTTCTAAAATGGAGAAGAGAAACTTCTTACACTTCGAACACTCATTGGAATGTCTAAATAAGGCATTGTTGACATCCTTTGTCTTAATACTATACACATGTTCCCTGATATGTTCCATCAAGGACCGTGTTGTCATGCTGACATAAAATGCCTCACATCCACTGCAGAGACTAATATCAACAACCCCCCCCCCCCGAGTCCTACATGACACATACCCTGGTACTTTAATAGTCCTGTTGAGGTGATTCAACAACACAAATGGCCCCTCAAAAATAAATATGCAAAAATTGCAATGGCCACATTTATACATACCCCTTTTAGTAGTAGAAATATCAACATTCCTGGTGTGTTGGTGTTGCAAAAGATTTTTTATGTTACAATTATTGTTACAATTATTTTTATAAACAAAACTTGGATGGGTCCCAATTACCTTTACCAAATCAGAATTCCCTTCTAAAATTCTCCAGTTCTTCTGGACAATTTCCCTAATATGAATACAGTCTATTGTCATGTCCAAAAAACAAACTGGGCCACACTGACTATTTTTATTTTTATTACTAATACTTTCAAGGGTATTAATTCTATGCTGAAATGGAACCCTTAAAATGGGGGGATACAACCTATCCCTGTTCTCGAAAACATAATGTTTAGTTTTATCAAGATGTTCAATGACATACCCTCTACTAATAAACATATCAGTAATCATTTCAAATTCCTGTGCCAAGTCTGATTCCTTGGTAGTCATTCTACTGGCATGTATATACTGCCCTTTTGGTATATTTCTTTTCATAAACCCAGGGTGGTTACTTTTATGATGTAAACACCCATTTGTGAAGGTTTCCTTTCTGTAAATTTTACTTTGCAAATTCTGGGTATCGTTGTCCCACGACAACAAGACATCAAGAAAGTTCACTTCATGTCCAAATGCACTGACCCCAAACTTTAAAAATGTTGAGGCATCATTCAACCCTTCAATAAAAGGAGTCAACTATACCCGAGCCCCCTTCTAAGATAAAAAAACAAACCATCCATAAACCTGGAATAGTACAATACCTTAAACTTTTTTTTTACCAGGGTAGCCCATGCTGTACTTACCCAAAAGGCCATAACAGTACTAGCGTAAACTGGACCAAGAAATGACCCCATGGCCACCCCTTTTATTTGTTTATACAAATTTCCTTCAAACAAAAATAAATTGTTATTTAGTACTGTCTCTAAAAGACTGCATAACAAGTAAACCATGTTCAGCCCAAAGAATGTATTAGTACTCAAAAATAATCTAACATCCTCAACTCCCTCTTGGTGGGGGATACATGTAAATAAGGAAACCACATCCACAATAATGAATATGTGACACTCGATATCATAATTGAATGAAGCAAAAAATACTCTCACTGTTAAGTTAGAAGTTTTTTTTTTTATTGAAGAGAGAACTGAAAGTAAGCAGACAGAATTAAATAAAAACGAGGGCAGAAACAACCTCGGACTCCTCAACCGACTAGCAGTAAGAGACAAATTTGATACATTTAACATCATTAACTTGTCTAACACTGTTTTAACTGAGGAGCAAAACACTATTTTGATGTTTGAGTTTAATTTTGTGCCTACTAAAAGAGTGGATTACAGTAAAACTGCTATTGATTTCAGACAATACACCCGCAAATTAAATTTACAGTATTTGTTTTATAATGTTAACATTGAGGCTAGGAAGTTTGTTAAGCCATCTTGTTTTATGCCTAACTTACACCAGACTATAAAAGTGTTTGAACAAGTCTGTTTAAATGATTTAAAAGATTGTTTGTCTAGTAAAGCTGTTAATTGGTACGATAACTTAACAGTGAGGGAAAGGGAAGCACTACATGACCTAAGGAGCCACCATGAACTTAGGTTCATGAAAAGTGATAAAGCTGGTAACATTGTGGTCATGTCCCATGAACAATACCAAGGGGGGATGATGGAATTGTTAAAAAAACATAGATTAATATATACTAATTAATGCTGCTTACATTAATAGGAGTTATAAAGAGATTTATTCCTTTTTGTATGAACTTTTGATGAACAATTACATGGATGGAGAGATGTATAATTTTTCTTTAATAGAAAACCAAGAATCGGTGTTCTGTTTGGAATTCTGAAGGTCCATAAGGACCCAAGGAATCCTCCATTCAGGCTAATTGTGTCTTCCCCCCATTCTATAACTGAGGGCATGGCCCTTGTGGTTGATTCTTTCTTAAACTCTGTGGTGCAAGGTTTACCTTCTTATTTAAAGGATTCCTGGGATTTCTGGACAAATTGAGTGTATTTTTTGCTTTATTAAATTATGATATTGATCATCACATATTCATTACTGTGGATGTGGTTTCCTTATTTACATGTATCCCCCAGCAAGAGAGAGTTGAGGCAGTTAGATTATTTTTGAGTACTAATACGTCATTTGGGCCCAACATGGTTTATGTGCTATGCAGTCTTTTAGAGACAGTACTAAATAACAGTTTCTTTTTGTTTGAAGAAATTTGTATAAACAAATAAAATGAGTGGCCTTGGGGTCACCTCTTGGTCCAGTTTACGCTAGTACTGTTATGGCCTATTGGGAAAGTACAGTACGGGCTACCCTGGTAAAAAAGTTTAAGGTATTTTACTATTCCAGGTTTATGGATGATTTGTTTTTTATCTTAGAAGGGGGCTCAGGTAAAGTTGACTCCTTTATTGAAGGGTTGAATGATACCTCAGAATTTTTCAAGTTTGGGATCAGTGCATTTGGGCATGAAGTGAACTTTCTTAATGTCTTGTTGTCGTGTGACAATGATACCCAGAGTTTGCAAAATATTATTTACAGAAAGGAAACCTTCACAAATGGGTATTTACATCATAAAAGTAACCACCAGGGGTTTATGAAAAGAAATATACCTAAAGGGCAGTATATACATGCCAGTAGAGTGACTACCAAGGAATCAGACTTGGCACAGGAATTTCAAATGATTACTAATATGTTTATTAGTACAGGGAATGTCACTGAACATCTTGATAAAACTAAACATTATGTTTTCAAGAACAGGGATAGGTTGTATCCCCCCATTTTAAGGGTTCCATTTCAACATAGAATTTATACCCTTGAAACTATTAATAATCAAAATAAAAATAGTCAGTGTGGCCCAGTTTGCTTTTTGAACATGACAGTAAACTGTATTCATATTAGGGAAATTGTCCAAAAGAACTGGAGAATTTTAGAAGGGAATTCTGATTTGCTAAAGGTAATTGGGAACCATACAAGTTTTGTTTATAAAAATAATCATAACATAAAAAATCTTTTGCAACACCAACAAACCAGGAATGTTGATATTTCTGCTACTAGAAGGGGTATGTATAAATGTGGCCATTGCAATTTTTGCATATTTATTTCTGAGGGGCCATTTGTATTGCTGAATCACCTCAACAGGACTATTAAAGTATCCGGGTATGTGTCATGTAGGACTCGGGGGGGGGGGGGCTTGTTTATATTAGTCTCTGCAGTGGATGTGAGGCATTTTATGTTGGCGACAACACGGTCCCTGATGGAACATATCAGGGAACATGTGTATAGTATTAAAACAAAGGATGTCAACAATGCCTTATTTAGACATTTTAATGAGTGTTCCAAGTGTAAGAAGTTTCTCTTCTCCATTTTAGAAGTAGTTTTATCTGATTCAAGAGGGGGATTATAAAAATCTTTTAGAGCAAAGGGAATCTCTGTGGCAGACTAAATCAGAAGCAGACAAGAAACCGGGTTTAAATGAATTTATTAACATTAAATGTTTTTTAAAGTACAGGAAACTAAAAGTTTCCAAATTTTAAGATAGTTGATTTTGAATAAATTTTTATGGTTTGTCTTTAAAGTAGTTGGTATTGACTTAATTATTTGTTTCAATTATCCAATTACTGATGTAACCTTGTGCTATATCAAAGAGGTGCATTTTAAATGGAGTGTTTTCTGATGAAGTCATTTTTTGATGAAAGCGTTAATAAAACTGTGTGTGTACGCTAATACAGTTGTGTTTCTTCACCAACCTTCATTGACCTTCGAAGCTCTTGTATTTTCTCTTTTCTAGTTGCTTGTTCCTGGTTTCACACTTTTTGATAAGTCTCCAGGCAGGTGAACCAAGATGTTTATCGCAAGTAATGTTTCTGAGATTCGGGAGATTTAGAAAAACATCGCTATTGTCTCATTTCAACTTCTCTAACAACTGTTTCACACTTTGAACTGCACATTCTGCCAAACCAGTTGACCGTGGGTACTCAGGACTGCTTGTAAGATGGACAAAGTCCCACTCTTCAGCAAATCTCTTGAACTGCTGACTTGTAAAATGTGCACCATTGTCAGAAATAACTTTGTGAGGACTACGATGGACAAAAAAATGACACTTTAACTTAGTAATGACGGTACTGGACCTGAGCTTAGGAAGTAGGTCAATCTTGAAGCAATTTGAATAAGAGTCTACTAACACCAAGTAATGTTGACCATTCAATTCAAAAATATCTGTAGCTACTGTCAACCAAGGTAGTTCAGGAATCAGGTTTAGCTGAAGTGGTTCTTTCTATTGATGTAGCTTAGGACTATTACATACAGAACAAGATGAAAGTGCTCTCGCAATATCTTGTGACATAGAAGGCCAAAATCTAGTCCTCTCGCCCTTCTTTTGGTAGAATGAGTTCCTGGGTGGCCATAATGCAAGATGTTAAAATACTCTTGTTGCAAGGATTTTGGAAGGATCATTTTTGGACCTTTCATGATGATGCCATTGTCAAACAAAATCTCATCTCTGTAAGGAAAATATGGTTGCAGCTCTTGTGGTAAAACAAGACTGCATTGATGGCCATCCTTGACTGATAAAGTCAAATGTAAAGATGAACCTGAGTGTTACTGAACGTAGCCCAACAAGAAACAACACTGCAAATGTGATGAATGCAGATGTACTACTATGGACTAAAATAAAATCTTCCTTTAATAAAAAACTTTGACCATAAAGCAACAATTTAGTGTCCTTAAACAAAGGTAGAGCAAAAATGGGATGAGCGCTTTCGGCCATAGCCTTCTTCAGATCTTTTGGCTGATAAAATGGTTGAGCTTCTGAAGAATTGGAACTGAAGCTGTGTGACTTCTAAGCTCATAAAGATGTGTGGAAAAAAAACATCTCACTTCCATGACTTCAAAATCAGGTTTCTCATTTTCATGCTGTTCAATGGTTTTCTGGGAGATCTGGATAAAGTATCAGCAAGCAAAAGAAGTTTTCCTTTTGTGTAAACAAAATTGAAATTATACTTTTCCAATTATAACATCATGCTTTGCAATCTCACATAGGCTTTCTCAAAATAGTGACTAGAGTTTGGTAATCAGTTTCAATCTGAATAGGTCGGCCATAAATATAATCATGGAACTTCTAACATGCAAATGCAATTGCTAAAATGTCTTTCTCTATCCAAACATACTTCATCTTAGTTTGGGTTAGAGTTCTGGATGCATAGGCTACTGGTCTACCCTCTTGAAGAATGACTGCACCAAGACGAAACTTGGAAGCATCACAAAAAGAGTTACTGGTTTGTGAATATCATATCTTAAAGTAGGTGGACTAGCAATTCTCTGTTTCAGGACATCAAATGCTCTTTGGTGTTGCTCTAACTAGGACCAGGATACATCTTTGTGTCAGCTCTCTGACTGGTGCTGAAAGTTGGCTCAAGTCTGGAATGAACTTGCCTAGAAAGTTAAGTATGCCAAGAAAACAATGTAGGGCTTGGACATTGTCTGGAGCTTGCATCTCAAGAATTGCAGTTTGCTTGAAAAGATCTGGTCATAAGCCTGAACTAGTAAACAAATGTCCAACATAAGTAACTTCTCATAGCGTGAATTTGCACTTCTGTGGAATCAACTTAAGATTCACATCATGAGCTCTTTCCAGAACTTTCCTGAAGTTTCTGTCATGTTCGACTTCACCATTACTTCCTACAAGAATATCATCTACTATAATAGCACATGGATACCCAGATAAAAAAATTGATCCATAGCACGCTGGATGACTTCACTAGCAGACTTTATCACAAATGGCATTCTCAAAAATCTGTACCTCCCAAAAAGAGTACTGAAAGTGGTTAGCAATAAATATTTTTGGCCAAGCAAAAGTTGCCAAAATTAATTGTTTGCATCTAAGACAGAAAAAACACTGGCATTTGGCATAAAAGCAGCATCTTCAACTGTACGCATTAGATGATGAGATCATTTTAGTGCTTTGTTCAAATCTCATGGATAGATACATATTCTGATATCATCTGAGCTTTTCTTATCAGCCACCACCATGTCTGATACACATTCAGTTTGTTCTTCTACTGGACAAATCACTTCTTGCTGTACCATTTTGTCTACCTCAGCTTAAATTAAAACAGCTGTCTTTCAAGTTTACATGGTAGACTTCCTTATTAAATGAAAACCGTCCCATTTTCAAATTGCCTCTGAGGCTTAATAATGACTGTACATGTCTTTTGACTAAGTAAAATTGCAAGTCATAGCTCTTCCCAGCAGTGTAACATGAAAACACTACTAAGCCTTCAGTTGGAATTTCTTCACCACCATAACCAACAAGCTTCACACACTTTGCCAAATCAAGCTTTTCACCAGCACATACTCTAGCAATCGTTTATGCTGACATAACATTGCACTTTGAACCTGATCAACTTTGAGCTCCATAGGTCTCCCAGTAAACCAAACAGTGCAAAATATTTCATTTTTTTGCCCATAAATCTATTGCATTGACTGTTTTACCAAGCACAGACACACCATCAACATAGAAAGTAGAATCACAGCTTTCTAATTAATCAACTTGTCTCTTTGAATGTTCTCTTTTAATAAAAGAATGGGCCTCTTTTGATTTACAAAACTTTGGAAATGGTTCCACTTTTTACATTTGTGGCACTGGTGACTATAAGCTAAGCACTTTTTTTCTTTTAGAGTCATGATTTCCACCACAATTACAACAGTTGACTATGAGGCTAGATGAGAGCACATGCTTTGAGTTTGCTGACTCATCCTTGTGATTCACTGAGCATGTCCACTTTGCAGAACACACCTTAGAATTTGCTAGAAGGACTCAGGTTTCCCAGGGACTGTTGCAGGACTCACAGTAGCTGCCATGTGCTTGGGCCTTTTTCTTTTAACCACATGCTGCATACCATCAACATTAACTTTGGAAGCATGCATTTCTCATTTGTAAGCATATTTGTGTGCTTCTCTGTGAGCTCATATATCTGGCACATCTATATGGCCTTATTTAAAGGTAAATCACTGTTTCAAAGCAAAATCTTTCTCACAACTTCATCTTTAATATCACACACAAGTCTGTCTTTTATCAACTCATCCCTTAAATCACCATATCTGGACATGTTAGCTTTTTTTCTCAAGTCAGTTACATATGCTGCAAAAGTTTCACCAGGCTTCTGATCTGTTGTGTAGAATAAGTGCTTTTCCATTGTAATATTAATTTGGAGGTTACACATTTCCTTAAATGTATGTTTTAAGCACTCTGGGTCTTCCCTGGTTTCAGCCAGTACCACTATATGGCGGTTTTCAACCTCCCCTGCATACACAGCTGGTGCATACACAAATGAATGCTCTCTTTCAATGGCTTCTGAACCAGCTAAATTAAGCACAATAATGCCTTTGTACGTGCATCTTTGTCAGAGAAAGCAGCCTGTATGAAAATATCATACTCCTGCTCAAACATTCTCCAATTTTCTTCAGTATTATTATGAAATACAAGTGGACAAGGCTTGTGAAATCCTTCATCCATACCAACAAATTATGCTTACACACACTGCAAATATGGCCTTTGAAATTATGTATGAACATGCACACACACCAGGTACTTGTAATGACATTCAAATGTACAATAAACTCAAGACTGTACTTTGTGAAATATGCTTTGAAATGGCTGTATTTGTGAAGTAACTGTACTGTAATACTGCACAAACTTGTGAACACTTTGTACACTTCGGATATTTTGAATAGCTTTAATTGTTGTGAAAAAGTAGCAAAATAGCAAAAAAATCTAGTTGTTTTCCTTGTTTTATACAATTCAGACATTGTTTCAAACATTTTCGTAACTATTTCAAATATTTTTATAATATGTTACAGTTTTAGACATTTCATTTAACTAGAAATTCATTTTGACTGTTCTGAGTCCTTTGATTTACATTCATTGAGTAAAAAATCATTTAAGCAATTTTAGTAGCTGGAATTCATTTCTGGCCTGTTTTGCCAGTCGTTTGAGCACTAGGGATGATCCACTGTTGTATATTCTACCAATTTTAACTGAGTGCCTCATGGTCTTGATTCTAGATCCCATTCTGACACCATGTCGCTCATCTTATGTGATTATTCAAGACAAAGAGGCAGGGCTGCTCATTTATATACTTTATTACATACAAACACATTGGGATGGAAAGCAGTAACATAAAGCTTAAGCAAACTGACTGACAGACTATTACATACATGCATGCTTACATCCCAACAAAATGACAGTCTTGCTTTCACGTGCTCAATATTTATATACATGTGCAAGTTCACTGGAAAGCTTCTTAAAGGAACATGTACACTCTGATCTACACACATTTATATCACATTATCGGACAATGAAAAGAGGGAATGCTCATTCATCAAACCGATAATGTTGAAATCACAAAAACGTGAACACACAGAACACTGAATTTTTTTCCAGGGAAAAAAAATTGCTGCTCTGCAAAAAAAAATAAAAAAGTTTAAACACAAATCTTCACCCCCCACACCACCCTACTTAAATATACCAACTCTGAAATTACACCATAGTGGAGGAAATGGCAAAGTCTTGAAGACGGCCCACCATTTTTTTCCCTGGGACAAAAAATCGGTGTTCCATGACTTCGCTATTTTCTCCTTTCGACATTATCGGATCGATGAAAGAGCATTCGCTCTTTTCATCACCCATATAGACCTGATCTACACATGGGATGAAACCGAGTTTAGTAATTGACAGTGTTTATTGGTACATTTTGTTTTGTAAGTTGTAGATTGTATCAGCTGACTGATTATTTAAATAGTACCAAAAATAATCATATAAACATTGTAAGTCTGGTTTAACTATGATGAAATTCTGATATATTAAACAATGAAAGCACTTGGCTATTCCAACATTTTTCTTTCTTTGTGCATAGTTTGTTGAATGCTCTCTTAATCTCCATTTGGTTAAAATATTTGCAGTCTTTTTAAGTCTTGAATATTGTTTCAAATACATCTGTCCCCTTCATTTTGACCTTTACATAAAATATTCACTGAAACTAAAGTGCATTCAACAACTCAATCGAGGAAATATACAATAGCGTCTCCTTTATTAGAACAGAATAAAGTAACATTTCAATGCTCTTCATATAGACGTATTTCATTACTGAATATTGATTATAAAATATTTATATCAATCCTTGAAGACATATTATAAAATAATACATACATTAATAGAGGAAGACCAAACTGAATTTATATTAAATAGGCAAACACTGGATAACATCAAAAGAATAATTATTTTAAATGATTATATTATCAGCAATAAACAAGAACTATGTATAATTAGCCCAGATCTAGAAAAATCATTTGATTCATTAAATTGGTCTGATTTAACTGAAGTATTAAAAATATATAGATTTTCAAATAGTTTTATAAATTGTATTAATTATCTTCTCCTATATTAAACCAGGATCTTTTATTTCTCAATTAAGAAAAATAAGTGTGGGCATGAAACATGGTAGTCCCTTGTTTTCTTTATTATTTGCATTGTCTTTTGACCCTCTACCCAAGAAGATAAAACCTAACAATTATATAGCAGGTTTTAAAATAAATGATTGGTATGCTTCCAAAATTTGGTTATTTGCTCATGATATACTGCTAACAATAAGCAATATTGATTTTCACTAATAAACAAAGAATATTTTTAAAACATTTTGAATAGATACCAGGTCTAAATTTCAGTCAGAATAAAATGAATAATTTACTACTTTACAGATTTAAATTATTTGCTGGAAACTAATAACAAAGTTAAATTAGTAAAGAGATTAAATATTTATGAGTTACTCTTGTATGCAATTGTAAGTAAATAGTAACAGAAATTAAATATTTATATAATATTAAAACAATAATTAAGATTCCCCGTCACCATTCTAATCAACTGGTGAGTAACTAAAAACTATGTCCCAGCCATCTGGAAAGAATCAATTATTATAAACCTAAACAAAGGAGGTACTTCAACAGAGTTAAAAAACTATAGACCTATTGCTATCCTATCACCCCACTCTAAAATTCTCAAGCAATGTATACACTCTCAGCTTATGAGACGTGTACTATCTCTTCTCCTGCACACAGCACAGTTTCAGGCTGAACTACAGTACTACTACTGCCCAGCGCAACTTCACCAACATAGTAAACCAATACAGAAATAACGGCAACTTTGTTTCTTCACTTTTCCATGACCTTTCCAGAGCATTTGACACAGAATCTCTCCAAAAGCTCCTCTCTGAACTTGCAGCAACACTAGATTTCACTTATCCCTTCCTCTACTAGATCCACAGTTATTTATGCAATCATCAGCAGACAACTAAATGGCAACAAAACCTTTCAGCATGTCATCTAATTTCCGTTGGTGTTCCTCAAAGGTCACTACTTAACTCCCTTCTATTTAATATTTTCATAAATAAACTTCATACTGCTACAACACTTGTTGCTCTTGTACAATATGTCAACAATTCATCCCTTATCCACTGTGCCCTATCCATAACAGAATTACAGGAAATCACTCAAAAATCTTTCACAAACATTGAAATATGGCTAAAAATTCTAACTTGCTGCTTAATGCAAAAAAAAGTATGCCATTTACCCCCAAAATGATACCTTAACCAGAAACACACAGTTCTTATTACCTTAAATAACACAAAATTAGAAACCATAAGCCAAACTAAATTACTCAGATTCATCACGACATACTTCATTCCCTTAAAAAAAAATTACTAAAAACTTGGCTCCCTCTATAGGACCAAGCACTACCTGACAGATAAAGCAAGGATTACCTTACCTTAGTAGCAACATATTTCCTTTCTTCTCTGTTATATGCTTCCTCTATTTTTATAAATATCAAAAGTACCTCCTGCTACTACAAAATAGCTAAATTTGTACCAACAAACCTTATAAAACAGACCACTACCTTGCATTAAAACAATTAAACTGGCTTCAGCTCCCAACCAGTGGATATACTCATAACTAATAATTGCGGACAACCTATTGTACTCTCCAGACAAATGCCCAGCATTACAAAATACTCTAATGTACTATTTACTCACTAGAGAATTTCACTCTAGCATTAAATGTTTAATATGCATCAGTAAGACATTCATCACTGCTGAAGACTCCCTCTGCTCTCATTATGTGTCAAAACTCTAGAGTGAAATCCCTACAGTTAAAACAGAAAACTTAAGTAGTTTAAAAATTTTGCTTCCACAGCACATGTGCCATAGATGACTCTGGTCTTCCTGCTCACCTGGCTAGCTTTACTCAGATTACTTTTCTCCAACTCTTACAGCCACTTGGCGTCCCAATCTTTTTTATCTTATTGCTCCACATACTGCACTTAATTTCCTAAACTCTTACTTCTCTCATACCTCCCACTAACTACAATTCCTCCTTTGTCCATTTATCTTCCTGCTCATTTCCATAACTTCGCCTTTCATATCTCTCTTATCAACTTTTAAACTACATTCTTCTTGTCTGCCTGTAAATTATTACTAAACTCAAAAACACCCCAGTTTGATCTTTTCCCTGCAGCATTCATGTTATAAATACATTAACTGTTATTGTATGTTATTTCTCTATTCAATAATTAGTCAATTTATGTTATTTTCTCTCTTGTTCTTTGTGTTAAAAAGCTATTGTATAAATAAGTTCACGTATATATGTTTTACCCAGCAATTATAAATGTGCACCATGTGTAACTTAAATGTGGAGCTTTTCTCTCCAGGCCTCCACTGAAAAGGGTTTTACCCAGATGGACTCTTCCCAGCCAACAAAGACAAATATACATAAATAAAGAAATAAAAATGGAATAAGATTTTTTTTCTATGGAAGATGAGTGGATTTTAATCAAAATTATTTTACCCAAAATGCTATATATTTATATAAACAACGTCTTTAGTTTATTCTAAAGAGCACAATAATTTAGCAACATCTGTTTGAAGTTCTTATGATATCCCAACAAACTTAAATTAGTTTTGGGATATCCTGTAAGAAAATGAAAAGACTCTCGAATAGTATTTTCCGACCTAAAAACTTTCACTATAGGTTTAATCACTAAAACATTAGCTCTGTGGTAAAATCCTGATTATTTAGCCAATTGAAAGGAAAGTGCATGAAACCATTTGGTTAAATAAAGAAAACAATCCCTGTACACAATATACAAATCTTTACTACTATGAAGTGTTGTAATATGTATTTAAATACATAAATAATCCAACAGACTCGCCTTACATAAGCAATATATTATAGACACTAAATACACACAGATAAAATCACAGTATTTCACATTATTCCCTATAGCATTTACACAAGAATGTATTGCCAGTCTGAATTAAAAAAAAAAAAAAAACTACTAAGCTTAAATGTAGGGGGTTCATTTTTGGAATTAAAAGAAAAATATCCACCTATTCTTGATGTTCTAAACAAATGAGATAGAGACAGCATAGTTATGCAAATATATGCAACAATAAATAATTGTAAATTTCACGTCAAATATAAGTAGTGGGATTTTGCTTTCCAAATGAGTAAATCAACTTTAACAACAATAGAAAAAAAATCCTTAAAATAGTTGTATCATCTTTATTTTGGAGAGTATTCTCTTGGAAAATTATAGGTAGATCATTTATAACTCTGCATAGAATTAAAATTATATACAAAAATGAAGGGTTTGACTGTTAGAGATGCAAAGCCTTAATCAAAACAGCATGGCAGCATATGCTTTATGGCTGCAAAGTTCTACATTCTTTTTTTTTTTTTTTTTTGTGAAAAAAGTCATTCCCCCAGATTCATGAAACTCCATGCAAGAATAAGACTATTCTTGCACGGAGTGGTTTATGTCCATTTAGAACAACAGCATGCCTTTCATATTCATGAAGATGTGCTGCTGTTTAATCTATACGAACACAAACCATGAATGAATTCAGGGTGTGTGCCCTTGTAGTGCACGGACACTAAACACACCCCCTGGTATGACACTTTCTAAGCTGAACTGGCAGCATATTACAGTTTTATTCTAATATTATGCCAGTATTTCAGTGTCTGCAAACATTGAAATGATAAAATGATCATTTCAGTGTTTGCGGACACTGAAATAAAAAAGACCATAACAATGTAATGCAGGGGGTGTGTTACATGTTCTGTGACACATCCTCTGAATTGCTAAAGTGCCATATGGCACTCATACCTCTCAACTTCTCAGCACAAGAAACTGGATAAAGCCAAACATAATGGGGGGGACAAATTTTAAATAATGCTCTGATAAACCACTAGAAAGTGGCTACAATAAAAGGAGTTGTGTTAATATACATTTTCTAAAGGATATGAAGTTTTAAACTCAAATATTGGTCATCAGACCTCTCAACTTCTTAGAGCAAAAAATCTGGACAAAGCCTAAACTGATGGGGGAACAAATAGGGACGGATGTTAAATATTGCTCTCACACACTTAGAAAGTTGATAGATAACAGGATATGTATTATCAGGAGTCCCTAAAGGCTAGAAGCCTGAAAGCCAAATCAATGCCTGTATTTCCCAATTGCAGTCCAAAGTAGTTGTCAGAACAGCACAATACACACCTATATAACCTAATAATGTCATAATAATATATAACTTTTTTTTTCCAGTAGCCTAAGGAATGTTTAAGTGTAGCTAAGTGGGCGTGCAAGCTATGTCCGTCTGCTTAGCATAGCTTAAACATCCCATAGGCGCTAAATGCAAATAGGTGAACTTTCCAAGCTGAGATAGTGTAGTAGTTATAGTTGTGGCTTCACATGTAGGTGTTTATGGTTCAAGTCCCCAGTCAGGAAATTCATTTTCCAATGTGAAAGTAGTGTTAAATTATGTAGAAACTTTTTTTGTCAACCAGGGTAGTGTAGCAGTTCCAAAAGTGAGATGTCACTGTAGAAAAGATGTGAAATCCCCATATAAACACAAGTGCCCCATACAGTATACTCACACAAGAATATAAGTTAATGAAAGCACATAGGGGGATTTATGGAAGGTAAATGTAAAATTATAATGTCTATATAAATATTATTTTATAATAAAAATATATAAGTATAATATGCTTAAACATGCCTTCGGCACTCTGTATCCATCAGACCTTGTTCTGCCCAGCAACAAAATAGTCAGCCCTGC
Organism: Protopterus annectens; assembly: GCF_019279795.1. Classification (NCBI taxonomy): domain Eukaryota; kingdom Metazoa; phylum Chordata; order Ceratodontiformes; family Protopteridae; genus Protopterus; species Protopterus annectens. The sequence goes on along the minus strand of NC_056727.1, from coordinate 264,965,578 downwards.
CAAGTCTCGAACCCGGGATGCTGTCCTCTACAATCACAGCAAAATGCCAGTACACCATCTGACCCGTGACAAATGCCAATGCTTTAACAAACATATCATGCATTCTGGTCATTTAACATTAATGAAAAAAATAAATAAATCAGCAGTTCCAAGTGTCAAACACATGATCCAGAAGAGTATAGTCAGAAATGTGCTACTACACCATCTGAGCTACAGTAAATAATGTTATTTGTTCAGACATATCATGCAATAGAGGCATACAACATTAGGGAGAAAGCTTTGTGGAACCAGTCATGTGTTATATATAGACATACACACACACATATTTTATATATATATATATATATATATATATATATATATATATATATATATATATGATGAAACATCTATATGGAAAAGTAGAGTCATAAAATAGATATACATAGATAAAAATATAAAGGAACTAAAAAAAATAAAAAAATATATATATATTTATCAAAACATGCGGTGCAGTTATACCTTAGAACCATCCCTCTCAACATGTTAGTGCAAGGCAAGAAACCTGTACAAAGGCTGTAAAAGGGGGGGGAATGGGCCACATATAGGGACAAATTTCAAATATTCTACATCACCACGAACTGGAAACAGAACAGCTCACCACCACACAAGGAAAGAAGCCAGTGAATAACTTTATATTTTATTAACATTATAGTCCAGTCCAGTAATAGATCCACAATGCAGTCCCACAAAACAGGTAAAATAATCACACACTGGATCCAATAAAATCTGGTTAGCAGCAAATACAAAGCATAAAATGCAGACTCTTCTAGCACCTCGGCTCTTCACTTTTACAGAGTATATCCCTACTTCACATATTCTATCTTTAAATAACATAATTATAAACAATTAACCAATCATAGACAAATTAATTATATAAAACATTTCCAGTGACATTCTTAATTCATTCCATTCAGAATTAAGGTGTTAAACTTCAGAATTAAAGTAGATTCTAACTTCCAAAGTTATCTTTTAATATCAGTCTTACATTTGTTGTACTTGCCTCAAATTTGTAGCTTGTAAGCCTTGTATATTTCCACTGTGACATTCTTTAAAATGTGATACAACAGGACCTTCTTCTTTGCCCTTCTTAGGTTCATAGGTAGGTACTAGGCTATCTGCCCGAAGGCATTTATAAGCCTAGCCAGAATGGGTTGGCTTTTGCCACCCCATTAGATTAGTTCCCTGTGCCTCTGTCCAGCAGTCATTGAAGTGATCCCTGGGGTAAACTTTCTGTTTCCCATCCATTCGTCAAGGTTCCTCTTGAAGAGAGTTAGCGAGGATCTCTGCCTAATGTAGATTGGAATCCTGTTCCAGAGCATGGGAAGTCTCTGGGACAGGAATCTATCCCTCCAGCACGTCCTATTTATTGTTGTGGTGAGGTTTAGATCCCTGGAGCATGTCGCTCAAGGGGATATGGTTTTCTTTAGGTGGAGCATGTCCATCAATTCTGGGTTGGACATGGCCTTGTATGTCAGGCAGAGATCACCTCTGAGTAGGCGGTATGCAACCGAGTACTGCTGGAGTTTCTTCAGTCGAGCATAGGTCATCTGCTTGAGGCCAGTGATCCTCTTGGTGAGGTACTTCTGTGATCTTTCCAGTTGTTGCAGGTGTCTTGTAAGGTACATCCCAAATGGGGCATTGTACTCTATGATGGGTCTGATGAGTGATGAGTAGAAGGGCCCAATGACCTCTTTCAATCTGGATGCAAACCCTTTTGTGATTAGGTGGGCCACATAGAAGGATTTTCTAACCACTTTGGCAATGTGATTATCAAAGGAGAGGTTACTATCTACTTGGGTCCCCAGATCCCTTATTACATCTTCCATATTTAGGGGGCTACCACCTGTGTGATAGTTTGTGAGTACTTTGTTTTTTCCAAAGGGGATCACTATGCACTTTTTGGCATTTAGCTTGAGGCCATGGTTTTGACACCAGGTATCTACTTCAGTGAGACCCTTTTAGAGGATGTCTGTGTCAGCTAGAGAGTCAATTATAGCCCCTAGTTTGCAGTCGTCTGTGAACTTGGTCAGCCATAGTCCTCCTGTGCTTGCCTGTACCTCTGAGAAGTATATGCTGAACAGGAGGGGTCCAAGGACTGAGCCCTGGAGAATGCCACTTGTAACTGGTTTAGAGTCAAACCTAGCTCCCGCAACTCTTACCATGTGGGTTCTGTCCGTGAGCCAGTTGGCAACCCATCTTGTGATGTAGGGGTTTATGTTCAGGCTGGTGAGCTTGTCTATAATACCTAAGTGGGGAATGGGGTTGAAGGCCTTTGCGAGGTCTAGGTAAGCTGTGTGGACCACCTTTCCCTCATCTATAGCCTTGGTAACTGTCTCAAAGAAGTCCACCAGGTTTAGGAGGCATGATCTGCCCTTAACAAAGCCGAACTTGGTAGGGTTCAGTGTTTGGAGGTTCCCAATGTCTCTGTTAATGAGATCCATGATGATGCACTCCATAGCTTTGCAGACCAAGCTAGTCAGGCTTATAGGGCAATAGTTCCCGGGATCTGTTGTGGCTCCACCTTTGTGGAGCGGAATAACCGTTGCTGTGCACCACTCTGTGGGCACATAGCATGTCGAGATGCTGAATTTAAACAGTGTATTTAGGTGAGGAGTTAGTTCATCCCTAACATGTTCCTTCAACCTTTGTTTGAAACTTCTTTTACTACCCCCTACGTATACCTTACCACAGGGACATGTCAAACCATAAACTATTCCAGTACTGTCACAGGAAAATCCCCTCTTGCATGTAAAATACTTCTCATTAATTTTATCAAAACTTTTTACTACATACTGGCAACAACTGCACTTACCACAAGGGAAAGTACCTGGAGCACCTACCTCCACACTCCTATGACTTACAGGCAGCTGAAACTTGCCATGCACCAAGAAATCTCTCATACTTCTACCTTTCAAATAGGAAAACATGGGATATTCATTTGCTAATATATTAAAGAATTTATTTTTTTCTAAAATACCCCAATGATATTTTACCAAATTTATTAAAACTTCTGTAAACACTGTATATTTGGGCACATAACATATTTTTTGTTTATCATATTGATGCGCTCCGCCTTGCATGCTATACCTATTTTTAGTATTAGTTTGTTGTACTAACCTCCTTTTATTTTCTTCCACCACTGTTTCCTTACAACCTCTAGCTACCAACATGTATGCTGTTTTTTTTATTTCCTTCTCACACTTTTTTTTTATCACTACATATTCTTTTTATTCTAAGAAATTCCCCATAGGGGATAAATTTAATAGTGTTGGAATGACAGCTTTCCCTATACAGTATATGACCACTCCCTTCAAATTTTCCATGTAAACTTGTTTGTATTCTACCATCATTAATTCCTTGCCAAGTTATATCAAGAAAGTGTACTTTAACACATGTCTGTATTCCATCAAACTTGATATTATAGGGATTTACCTGAATTTTTTGCACAGATGTATTCACTTCTTCCCACCCCCCTTCACAAATGAATATTAAATCATCTATAAATCTATAATAACTTATGACATATTTTCTAAAAAATTCATTACTATATACATATTTTTTTCAAACATGCCCATGAAAAGATTTGCATACATGGGGGCAAAACCTGCCCCCATGGCTGTTCCATGAAGCTGCCTATAAAGTTTCCCATTGAACTCAAAGATGTTATTATTTAAACAAAAATGTATTAGTTCAATAATAAAATGTGTTTTAGGCAAGTCCTTATAAAAAATATTGCTTCTAAGCCATGTACATGTTCAATATTTGTATATAAACTGGTAACATCCATAACAATTAAAACCATGTCCTTCTTCCGCTTTACATTTCTGATTTTACTTAAAAAATCAAAGGAATCTTTGGTATAAGACCTTAGCTTATCTGCTTCTTCTTTCAAGTAGGAATGTAAAAAAAGATCAATGTTATGTGTAAAAAAAAAACGGATTCACTTTAGAAGCTCGAAATACTGAAATATCGAAATTCAGTATTTCGAGCCAATAAAGTGGAATCCTGAAAAGAGCGAAACCTATGAAGCACCAAAATTCAAAACCTCGCATACCTGAGGTTTTGAATTAGCACTTGTGGTATTTCGCTGTGGTTATGGATTCAGGTAAGTGTTTATGTGTTAAGGATTTTTGGTAGGGGCTGTGGTGTGTGCTAGTATGTGTTGTTGCTGTGATGTGTGTGTGCAAGGAGAATATAACTTGTGTGGTGGTGTTTTGTGTGTTTGTATGTAGTGCGACCTCAGAGTTAGAATATTTAAGTAGGGGGGTGTGGGGGCACAGCCCCCCACATGGGGGTGCAGGGGTGCTTGTCCCCCTGCTTTTATGTAGTAGAGAGCTTGTGTTTGTGTGTGGGAAGAAAGGTGTGTGTGTGTGTGTGTGTGTGTGTGTGTGTGTGTGTGTGTGTGTGTGTGTGTGTGTGTGTGTGTGCAGTAGAAGCGCTAATTCAAAATCTCCGGTGTGCAAGATTTTGAATTTCACGCTTCTGAGTTTTCGTTCTTTTTAGGTTTCGACTTTATAGCCTCGAAATACTGAATTTCAACATTTCAGTATTGCGAGGATATAAAGTGAATCCGTAAAATAACTGCATACAGGGACTATGGGACGTCCTGGTGGATCCACTAAACTTTTGTGTATTTTAGGGACACAAAAGAAGTATGCCATAGTGTTATCTTTAACTGCAAATTTTTTATATACGTCCTCTTGTGAGAAATATTTTAGTCTTAACCACTTCATTAGCAGTTCTTTGTATTTAATTACTCTTCTTGATAACATCCCAGCTCCACCAAGGCATAAACTTGAACATTCTTTGAGCACAACACATATTCAGAAACTGATTATAATGAAGCGCCACTAGTTTACCCCCTTTATCTGATGGTTTAAATACCAATTCCCTATTTTCACTTATCTTTAATAGACTTTTCCATTCTTCTCTACTTAAATTGTATTTAAATTCTTGTTTTTATTCACTTTTTCAAGCTCTTTATCTATTGAAAATTGTAAAGCAGAAGAAAATTGCTTTATATTTTCATCCCTAGACAGGAATAAAATCACTTTTGTATGTTACATTTTCAGTGTTTAACTTACAATAAGCATCAGTTTCTAAATCAGAAGCACATGAATGAAAACTCATTTCACTTAGATCATCTTCACTGTCCACATTGTTTTCATGAATTACATTTGTATCTTGTGCAAAAAAAGATTTTAAGTACAATTTTCTAATAAATTTAAACACTTCAATTTTCAGTTCATACCCTCTTGGGAAAGCTGTGGGAATAAACTTTAAACGTCTATTTAACAGTACTACATCAATATCTGATAAAATACATCTAGACAAATTTATTACATAATTATTATTTACAACATTTAACTCAGTACCACTTGCCTTTTTTATATGTCCGGTAGTTGGATATTCCCCATAACTGTCCTGTCCATGTTCATAGTTCCTGGACCTCTTTTTACCATAATTCCTCGCTGGTTCACAAACATTCTTGGCCATATAGCCCTGGTTAGCTGGTTCAGGAAGTCCTGGGAACTTGTTCTCTTCATCACTGTTATCATTCACAAACGAAGATTCACTGCCTGCTCATGTAATGTAGCCATCGTTTACTTCTCTTCCTGCTTCTTGCTGAAATCTCACCCTCTGCCATTTCTTTGACTGGCTAGTTGAAACATTAAATGCAGACTTCCATTCATAATCACGTATATCCCTCTGCAGTTTATCCTTCTTACGAGCAATACATTTTTTCATAACCTGACAGTCTTCCATTCATTCTAGCCAGGAAACTTTATGAAACTGAATTGTTAGACTGCTGAATGATGTTCTGACACACCTCTTTCATCTTAGTCACTAATTTCTTTATTTTAAGGTTGTCTCTCTCAATAAGAATCTGTACCCACTCAATGCTGCATGTGTGGGCAGCAGCTATCCATCTAGCATGAAAGCTTTTCTCTTCTTCCTCATGTAAATTGAAGGGAGAGGAAGGACTTTTCATAGCTCTTAAGCCTGCAGGGGTAATGTTAAGCTCCACATACCTTTGCAGACTTACAGACATTTCTTTAAAACCAACCTCTCCACCTTAACATACAGCTGCTGCAACTCTGGAGTAGCTGCTGTCTCTCTACTTTTTCCAATTGCAGCAAAAGGGTTACCATTCCATTGATTTCTGCTTTCTCCCCACATGACACACAGAGCAGGCATGGCTTCACTTGAATTGTGAGCTGATGTATCCCTTCAGAAATTGGTATTTACGCAGCTGATGATATTTAACAATGCATACTATACTCGTCTCACTTTGCACAAATTTGATGCGAAGAATTCACCCATATGCCCACATTGCTTTGATCAGACAGCAGATTTGCTTCACATGTTTTGGAGTTGTAAGTGCATTTATAAATTGTGGAATTCATTAAAATTGCAGTTACAAAAAATGGGTTACCAAAATTCAACACTCTCTTGGGAGTTTATGATTCTTCATATTCCCCCAGAGAATCTAAATAAATCAAAAACGATTGTAATTATGAATATTTGCCTATTAATGAAATTATATATAGCCACAAATTGGTTGAACCCAGCCCAGACATCGTAGGAAAATTTCAGATTGTTGGCAATAAAACACATCTTAGCGCATAAACTGTTAATTAGTGATCACAAGAAAAATATCAACAACATAAAAATCTGGGAGCAAATTTTTAATATTATTTTGGCTTAAGAGCTTACTATCCACTTTTTCTCGGGAACCAGAATATAGTCTAAATCAACCTTAGATTAGATAGAAAATGTACAGAAAAGACAGATTGTTGGCTTGGATTTGTTAATGTTGGATTTTTTTTTTTTTTTATTATTTTCCTTTTGATTGTGAGTGCTGTACCTTTGATCAATACATGAGGTTGATATATATGTGAAATTAACCAATGGAAGCATTTTGTATATATTGTATATAATGTGTGAATTTGTAATATGGTTGTGAAAAATAATAAAAAATGATTATTGAAAAAAAAAAAAGAATTGTGAGCTGAAACATATACCCCTTCTTGGCTTTTACTTAGACTAGCTGAAGCTGTATTCTCAACAGTCATACTGCGAAAACGGTCCAAAGTATTTTGTGAAATTTCCTGAGAAGTCCCTCTAAATATTCTGCGGAGAGACTTAAAGGAATCACTGGCCATATCACTCTACTTCACCATGAACTGGAAACAGAACAGCTCTCCACCACACAAGGAAAGAAGCCAGTGATTACCTTTATATTTTATTAACATTATAGTCCAGTCCAGTAGTAGATCCACAATGCAGTCCCACAAAACAGGTGCAATAAGCACACACTGGATCCAATAAAATCTGGTTAGCAGCAAATACAAAGCATAAAATGCAGACTCCTCTAGCGCCTCGGCTGAAATAAAAATGGCCATAACAAAGTAATGCAGGGGGTATGTTACAGGTTCTGTGACACATCCCCTGCATTGCTAAAGTGCCATATGGCACTCATACCTCTCAACCTCTCAGCACAAGAAACTGGACAAAGCCAAACATAATTGGGGAACAAATTTTAAATAATGCTCTGATGAACCACTAGAAAGTGGCTACAATAAAAGGAGTTGTGTTAATATACATTTTCTGAAGGATATGAAGTTTTAAACTCAAATATTGGTCATCAGACCTCTCAATGTCTTAGAACAAAAAATCTGGACAAAGCCTAAACTGATGGGGGAACAAATAGGGACAGATGTTAAATATTGCTCTCACACACTTAGAAAGTTGATAGATAACAGGATATGTATTATCAGAAGTCCCTAAAAGCTAGAAGCCTGAAAGCCAAATCAATGCCTGTATTTCACAATTGCAGTCCAAAGTAGTTGTCAGAACACCACAATACACCTATATAACCTAATAATGTCATAATAATATATAACTTGTTTCCAGTAGCCTAAGGCTACTACACCAGCTGAGCTATAGTAACAAATGCTGTTTTTTCAGACATATCATGCAATAGAGGCATACAAAATACAAAATTAGGGAAAAAGCTTGGTGGAACCAGTTGTTTGTTGTATATAGACATGCGCACACACACACACACACACACACACAGAGTTATATAAATATATATATATATATATATATATATATATATATATAGATTAGATATAGATATATATATGTGTGTGTGTGTGTGTGTGTCTGATGAAACATATATATGAAAAAGTAAAGTCATGATATAGATATACATATATAAAAATATAAAGGAAGGAAAATATACGTATATATATGTATATATATATATATATATAACATGAAGTGCAGTTATACCTAAGAGCCATCCCTCTCAACCTGTTAGTGCAAGGCAAGAAACCTGTACAAAGGCTGTAAAAAGGGGGAATGGGCCACATATAGGGACATATTTCAAATATTGCTGTTACAAATGAAGACATTTGCTACAACAACAGGGTGCATTTCAGCAGACAATTACTGAAGGATATGAGGACAGAAACTGAAATGTTATATCATTATTTACTGACATAAATCCTTGGATCATCACCATGATTTACCAGACAAATACAAATAAATTGTGGAACTGAACAAAAGTATAGGCCAAACATCTGGACATTCTGTGAAAATCCTGGCAGTGGAGAGATATGCTCAGAACTCCTTAGTGCAATGAACCTGGACCAAGCCTGACAAAGTGTGGGGACAAAGTCATGAAAATAGGGACATATCTAAAATACGTCAGTAGATAAGCTGAGAAAGTTGATATTGTAACACCGTAAGTCCTAACGTATATCGACTGGAATATCACAATTCCAGGACTCAGTTTTTGCCCATTAGTTAGTGACCTCAATCCCCAAATCATCCCCACTGATGTGTCAGGAATACACAACAGTTATGGGACCAGACCAAAGATATTGGCCAGACACCTGGACATTCTACAAATATGTGGACATAACACAATATTAGGGAACCTACACTGAGCTACTGAGCAATGTCCAAACTACAATCAGACTGACATGACACTACCCAAGTCCAGCTCTGGGGCTGTACACATGCATTATCAAATTTAACAGACACTACAGGGATGTAACACTACTGGAAAACAGACACTGGTGTGAAAGTGCATACCCCCAAAAAATTTCACCACAGTCACAGTGGCATACCAGTAAGCAAACTGAACACTACAATATAATTAATGATTGTGTGAGCAACAAAATCCCATTTGTTTCTCACATATTACTCCTACATATACTGCCCTAAGTCACAGTGTAGTAGGAATTGTCAGGTGTTACGGGACATGTCACGGTCTGTATGTACAAACATATACAGGCAATAGGGAACCAGAAACTGGAGCAGCATGCGCAGTCAGATAGAAAGGGCCCATGACACTCACATGTATCACCTCCCTACACAGCCCAAATAACATGTATACAGTACACTGCTACACAATCCTGACAGTCTTTTAACAATGGGCAGACATACACAGACTTTTCAAATGTACAGTTTCCCTCAGAATATATAGGCACAGGACTCATATCTAAGGCTGCTTCCTTGTTACATGTCTGGGGGTCTATGACATCACTGGGATGGTAGCAGGAATGAATGCCATAAGAAATTATACTAAATACCTCTGAACCTCTTAGTGCATGACATCTGGACAAAGCCTGACATAACTGGAGGACAGAGGCCCAAACACAGGGTTATATTGGACAAATTACTGTGATCAATGTAGACAGTTGCTGGTGTTACCGGCTTTAATGTAATGTATCTTTTTTGAGGGATATGAAGTCAGTAACACCAATGGATGTTAGCATTTACTGAATGCATTCCCCATAGTATCCTACCGATTAGCCAAAGACAACAACTGTCTGGGGAACAGACCAAACATATGAGCCACGCATCTGGACAGGGTCTAGGCCTCTGGATAGTGTAGAGGTATGACCGCAGTGATGTAACAGAATGGAAATCCCTTAGCAGCTGCCAAACATGTCACCTAGCACCTTATGAATCACAGTAAGACCAGCATGACACTCACCCACATCACCTCTGAGACATTGCCCATGTATATTCAAATATAGCATGCACTAAAGGGATGTAACTGTATTGAAAAGCAGACAGTGGTGCACAAATGTCCACCAAAATACATTTGCAATACAGTCACAGCAACATACCAGTACCCAAAGTGAACTCTAGAATAGAACAACTGTCTGAACAAACACCCTGATTGCCAGGCACATACTACACCAACATATACTGGCCCAATTCACAGTGTACTGGGAATCCTGAGGTGTTACAGAACATTTCACAATCAGCCCGTACAAGCATACATAAATGATAGACTGCCAGCAGCTGTAGCAGCATGAAGAGTCAGATAGGTAAAGAAAGTATGACAATCACATCTTCTACTCTCCCTCTCCAGCCCAACAAACATCTACACACAACACTGCTACACAATCTTGACAGTCTGTTCACAATGGCCAGACAGACATAACTGTCATAAGTACAGATGTCCACAGATTTACCAGGGTGTGTAGCCATAATCCTGGTCACCACTGCATACCATGGCCAGGAGTCTGCCAGGTCATTAGCATGATAACTGGAGTGCAGTTGGTAATTAATTATATACCATACCATACCTCTGCACCTTGTAGTGCAGGACATCTGGACAATGCATGATGTACTTGTGGCACAGGGGGCTGGAAAGAGGGACATATCACACATAATGGTGTTACAAACTGAAACAGTAGCTGGTGTTACATGTGTTGTTGTAGCATAACATCCCTGAAGGATATGATGTCTGGAACACCAATGGATGTCAACAGTTACTGACTACAATCCTCACATTATCCTACCAACCCCACAAAAACGGATGTTGTTCGAGGAATAGAACAAGCATAATAGGGAAACATCTGGCCAGTCTGTGGACAACATGCCAGTTGAGAGGTATATCAGGGGCATATAACTGTCAGATGTCAAGTCACCCAGTAAATGCATGTCCAGACTAATTCTGTCAATCTAGCAACCTTCCATGTGTATAACAGCACTAATGACATACAATCTGTACCTAATTCTGGAGCTTTGGCCCCATGTTGTTGGCCTGTCACCACATGTCCTGACCTGTGAGGTATTTTCACCTACTGTCTGTGAAGCTGTAGCCCCCACACCTCCATAATCTCCCCCATACAGGCAAGGCCCACATGAAGGGTATCCTATATGTTGGAACTAGTAGCAGTGTCCAGGCCCACACCACAACACTATGTGGGCACCTACATAGCTTTATGGCCTCAGCAATACCCAACAGAACAACATCAACCCCCTCAAGGTAGGCTGAACGTCTGTGGTGGACAGCAGCAATACACAACTACCATTATAGGTGGAAATAATCACAGGACGGGCCAAGAAGGTACAGGTGCCTCATTGGAAGCCATGTCATCTTGTTTTGCACAAGCTAATAAGGTCACAGGTGATGTACCCTAAGGCTGCCTTTGAGTGCAAACTGGAGACATCCACCAAGGCCAATCACTATGCTTTCCAGACGTGTGTCTGCAATCCCAGAGGCAACACACATATCTGCTCTGTAGTGGTGGTCAATAACACCACATACACATATGCCATGGATATAGGCAACCGACTGCAGTTGAAGTGTAAACATCACCCCCCTGACCCTCCCCCCACCATAGGTACACATGTGCATTTACAGCACCTGCCCCCCTCCCCTCATGATCAGGAAGCAGGTCTGTAATGCCCTCTCAAAGGCAACATATAGACATCTCCATAGGCCTAATACCATTCCTGTCTGCATCCAACACGAACACAGGCATGAACTCTCAGACCCATTCTGCAGTATAGTCAACCACAGACTGAGCACCGGTGACATCCCATCTGCACAGAGGACAGCCAGAACATTGATAGACAACAGGTTATGCATTAGCATTAATGCTCAAAAGGACACAAGTCTGACATTAAAATGTATGCCATAATGTTATCACAGCAGTCCTTAATGACATGACATGACTAAAAACCGCAATACTCTCCATTTAATATAGTAATATAATATTAATATCCAATAGGCGATAAATAAAAATATACAGCTCAAATCCCCAAACCAAGATAGTGTAGTGGTCAGAGTCCGCTTTGTATGCAGGTGTACATGGTTCGAGTAATACAACAGGCAATCCAAATTTACATGGGAAAGCAGTGTTATAAGTGCTATGTCCACATTAAAATAAGTGGTGAGTTATTTTTGTCACCCAGGGTAGTGTAGCTGGTGTAAAATGGATGTGTGAGTGCATATAACATGTGAAAACACCCATGTATACACATGTCCTATATAGTAGAGTTACACTCCTTGCTACTGTAATAAAAGCACATACAACCATGTCATGTAAGGGAAATCATATACACTTACTAAATTAAGTCATTAGTGTGGTATATTATGAGAATGAACTGTGGGCAATGGTGAGCAATGCTCAGCAGGTTTAACACATTTCTGTAGTCCTCACTTCTCTCTCTGGTTTTTGATTGTCCAAATTCACCTCCAAAGTCTGTACAAATGTACAGCTGTTGCTGTATAAGAAATGGACAGCTACGGACCTTCTGTACACCCGCCCTGCATATCCATAGCTAGCTTCTATATTGTTCTTCCCTCTGCGTGCCCCTTCGCCTCCACACCTTTCCTTTTAAAGAATTAGTGCAGGTGTAAGCATGTAATTACTAGCCTGCCAGGTCTTGAACACAAGGCCCAGTACACCATCGTCAGAGCAATATACCACTACACCATTTGAGATGTAGCAACAGCTGATGCTTTTTCCAACATATGCTCATTCAGCAGTAGGGAAAAGATTCCGTAGAATCAGCCAAGCATTGTAATTATAAATATACACATCTATATATGCATGGAGACGCATATATATATATATATATATATATATATATATATATATATATATATATATAGACAAATATATACATAATATAAATAGTGATGTACATATAAAATATACACCTATACACACACACACACACACACACACACACACACACACACACACACACACACACACACATATATATATATATATCAGGGGCGGCTCTTGGCATCGGACTGCAGCCCCCTCAGCAAAAAAACAGAAAAAGTACCTTTTTGCGTAGTAGTAAACTAGTTACACAGTGTATTTTTTTTTTTTGTTCACTGTGTCTCCGCTCCGCAACTCGGCAGGTTCCTTCCTGCCTCGGCAAGTACGCGCATGCGCACTTCACCGCAGGTTGCAGCGGTTTTAAATAAAGGCTCTTTTTTTTGTTTGTTTTTGTTGCAGCCTGGTGAGGGAATGAAGGCATCAGTGTGATGCCCAGCAGTCTATGTGGTTCCAAACTGCATAGAATTGCAAGGGGTTGTTACTGCGACGTCCGCAGGCACGTACATGACGTGCTTGGGCTAAATGCTGCTGATTGGTTGTCGCTCTCTTCCCGGGCTTTATGTGCTGGGAAAAGAGCGAGAATCAAACAGTTTCAGTTGTGGACTGATTCGTGACTGAGTGTGAGTCAATCTCAACTCAAGGGAAGGAAGGATTTACCTATATAGGGTCAGGTTCACTAAGGTAATACTAGAGAATGCTGAGAAAATGTATTAAGTGACAAAACAGTGTTAACAGTTAATCAAGGGGGGAAAGCTAGTATGAAAAATAAAGTGAAGGCCAAGTGTGTGAAGAATAGAGATTTTTATGCAAAAATTATTAAAACACTTGCTGAAACTCTTAAGCTTTGAGAACTTTATTTATAGTTTAAGAAAAAAAAATAACTAAAGAAAAAATGTAAACATATTTTGAATGATGTGAAAATAAGGATTTGAGGGGAGAAAGCAGTGAAAATATCCCCCTCGGTCCTGACCAGATGGGATTTTTTTTATTAAACTAAGGAGAATGTGTATATCTTTTCCACAGGGTAGCACTACAAAGGCGGTTTCTAAGTGTTCACTGACTGGAAGTAATTCCTTTGTTTTAAGAATTCCCATTTTCCTCACATTTTTGAAACATTGGAGTTGGTATGTTTAGGTTTTCTGGATGTGCGAGACTTGCCCCTCTATGAGAGAGTACAGGTTTGGTTTTCCCCATGTAAGAAACAACTAGTTTTAGGCTTTTCATTGCACTGGGATTCTGACAAGTTTATTCAGGAAAATTCTGTCTTCAGTGCATTAGAACTTGAAGGAACTAGTTTGGTTTAATTATTAATACTTAACATTTGTGACTCATTGTACAGTATCTGTTTCCTTCTACCAGACCTCTCAACTGGCCTTATTTTTGCTTTTCAGCCCAATTTACACCTGTGTATGATGTATCTGTTTTTGAAAGTATGTTCCTATTTTCAAGCTTCACACACAACACCCCCCCCCCCCATGACATTTGATTTCTGAAGCTGTCTAGTACTCAGAAAACCCAACAACATGATCGATATACTAATGGCACCACTAATTAAAGGAAAGAGGGCCTACTTCCATCCGCCTTTTTCAACAGCATACCAGGTCACTGAAGGAGATGATCGCTGGTGTTCTCGTTTGGGCTGAGCTGATCACTGGTTCTCATTTGGGCTGATCGCTGGTTGGAGGTCGCTGATCTAGTTGTTTACTTTGACTGGTAGGAGTGTGTGTGAAGGAGCTGATTGCTGGTTTAGTTTGGCTGTTAGGAGTGTGTGCGTGTGTGTAATGCCCCAGTTACTATATACTGGTGGCTAGAGAGAACAAATGGTGGTGGATAGAGATACCCAAGCTTGAACCCTGTACCTTGTATGCAGGTGTTAAGGACCTGAATTCCCTACCCACCACCATTTATAAAAAAAATTGCAGATTTTTGCCTCATATTTGATCTGATCTGTTCAACATCTGTGGTTTCTAAATGCTGCAATGCTTGATATTTGATGGGGCAGTGGTAGCATTGTTGCCTCACAGCTGCAGATTCTCAGGTTTGATTCTTTGCTGGGGTGCCTTCTGTGTGGGGTCTGCATCTTCTCACTGTGTTTGTGTCCTCCCATGTTACAAAGACATGTCTGCATTATTTCTTCCTGGGCCTCTGCTGAAAATTGTTTTTTGTTCCAAGTCAGATTGTCCTGATTAACAAATGTTAAATAAAATTGACAGGCATTTGAATTTCAGACTTCAGGTTTCTGAATGTTTGATTCCTTACATATTTGATGGTTCAGTGGTAGCATTGTTGCTTCACAGCTATAGGTTTTCTGGTTTGATTCTTGGCTGGGGTGCCTTCTGTGTGGAGTCTGCATCTCATCCCTGTGTTTGTGTGGATTTGCTCTGGTGTCCTGCCATTTTACAAAGACATGTGTCTGCAGTATTTCTCCCTGGGCCTCTGCTGAAAATTGTTTTTGTTCCGTCAGAAGTAAAATTGACAGGCATTTGAATTTCAGACTTCATATTCTTCAGAAAATACACAGTAACACAACCTTTTATTCTAGCAATTTTCTAAGTTTATAAGATGAATATTTGAAATTTGTCCTTATTTTTTGGACTGTATTACCCCATTATTGGCTTTGTCCAGGTTTTTTGTGCTAAGGTTGACAACTGTGGCAAGAATTGAATTCACTGAATATGTCTGAGGGCTGTATTCCCTCATTACTGGGTTTGTCCAGGTGTTTTGTGCTAAGAGGTTGACAGCTATGGTGAGAACTGAATTCATTAAATGATAGCCATTTAAGTTTCAGTCTTCCTCTCTTTCACAAAGCAGCTGATTTGGCGTAGTGGTATGTTGCTCTGACTCTTTTTTGCACAGGGACCTTGGCAGTAAAATGTATGGTGGTAACACAGCATTTTTCTTTCACAAAGCAGGTGATTTGGCATAGTGGTATGTTGCTCTGACTCTTTTTTGCACAGGGACCTTGGCAGTAAAATGTATGGTGGTAACACAGCATTTTATTCTAGCAACTTTCCAAGATTATACAAGCAATGTTTAATGTGTCCCTGGTTTTGGCCTTTGACCCCCTATAAATTTGGCTTTTTCCAGATTTCTTGTGCTGCGAAGTTGAGATGCAGTTGAGTATTGAGTAGATTTTCAAGGAGCTGAGAGCTGCAGGTGAAGAGAAATTTAGTGCTGCTTATGCTAAGTCAGCAATACCACTATACCAACTTGTGTACTTGTTAATGCAGAAGGTTGTTGGTTCTACTCCCACAAGGGGTGAATGCTGCCGTACTGAAAAAATTAAGATACTAACTGTGAGCCTTTTATCAGTTTGCCATCCATTTCCTATTGCAATATTACTAGCTTATCATTTTTAATGTAATGTAGGCAATTTATTCCTCAGGGACATCAGACACTTTATTTTTCGATGAAACCATGAAATATAAAGGTGCTTGCTAGCAGCAACCTCTTCATTAGTTACAGATTTATTTAATGTGGAATTATTTAGATGACTTTTTTTACTTCAGAGATTGTGCATATTTACTGATAATGGTGGACTGTAGAATTGTGCATATTTACTGATAATGGTGGACTCTAGAAGTTTGAGTAGACTTCTATGATGGAAATGTTCTGAACTGGGCAGTTTTGTCATTATTGGTGCATGCGTTTTGTTTCATTGTTTACTGGAAAAATGTTCAAAACAATAGGAAGGTGTATCAAAGAACACATGTATGTTTCATATGCAAGGGGCCTATGATTTGAAAACAGCCCAGAATTAATCTTTATCTGCCACTGGTAAAATGTATTTTCTTTGAATGTGGGGAATGTGGGTTTCAATGCTGTTTCAATGAATGTGAGTTTCAAGGGCAGAGAAGTTTTAATGCTAAGTTTGTTTAGCAGATGTCTTAGTGTTTGTGCTGTAAAATGCAAAATAAAACTTTCAAATGAAGTCCAAATCATCATAGAAGTAAATCAGTATGCACATTAGTGTTTATGGTAAATGGAGTGAAATAGCCAAGTAATGGATCATTGGAATGGCTGCAGGGGGAGGCTCCATTCGACCATGATTTTGTGAGGGGGAAGGGCGGAAAACTTAGACAGCCCCAGCTGAACTATACCTCTCAACTGTCCAGATTTTCAAAGAATGAATAGATTTTTGCTTCTTATTTTTGGTTTGTTCCTCATAAAATCTGTGGTTTTCTGGCAAATCATTTAGGAATTAAGTCACTAATGACGCACTGAGTTTCAGACTTCATAACCTTCAGAAAAATGCATGCTAAAGTAAGACCTGTTGTTCTATCATTTGTCTCTGTTTATACTAGAGCAATTTTTAGTACTCTTTATATGTTCCCCTAATATATTTGGCCTTGTCTAGATTTATTGCATTAACAGGTTGAGAGGTACATGCAAATAAACTGCTTTATAGAATTAGGCATAGCCAAACCTCTCAACTGTCTCTTATTTTGGCTCAGATAATAATCCCTCCACAAAACAGCAATTTTGGAAGAAAACATGGAGGGTTTACAATTAAGAAATAACTGTAATAATTAGAGTTATAGGTTACTTTTATTTCAGAAATGCATGTAGATTCTTTTATTTTGTCAGCTGCTCAAGATAGCAGTACTAATATTAAAGTGTCCCTTCTTTGATAGGTTCCCAGCTGTATTGTGTGGCTATTTTATATTTTTACATAACATTTTTAGTCCATTTTTCATAAAATTGTGGGTTTTTTTTGGCAAATTAGTGACAAATCATTAAAGACTGAAGTTAGAAAATAATGACAGACATTTGAGTTTCATACCATTCAGAAAATTCATACTAATGCAAGATCTATTCTATTATCTTTCTAAGTTTATAAGAGCAATATTTTTAAAAATTGTCTTTATTTTTGGGCCTTTGTCCCACTTCTTTGTATGGCTTTGTCCAGATTTCTTGCTCTGAGGTTGAGAGGTATGACAAATGTGTCAGGGTCATCACAGTCAGCCAGAGACATTTCAAATTGTGACATATGTGTTGCACCCCACTCCCCCATGTAGTGACTCTGGATGTGTTGAAGTAAGGCAAGGAGTAGTTATGCAGTATAAATGTGCAGAGTATCCCCCCATCCAAGGTAGACACAAGTACTAGAGTGGCTTTTCATCTGTCCTTGATTTTTGCAGAATGGTCTGGTTTCTGTCATATTTTTTTGTACTGTTGATTTATGCTTATTACTCAAAGTGCCTGTTGCTCTGTGTTTAAGTAGCAATACTTAATGACCATCAGTTAAGCTTGGCTGAGATTGTAAGATGCAAGTAAGCTGTAATACGCATACTGTTAAAGAATGCCAACATTGAAAGCCTTTCTGTTGTTGCCATGTAGAGAATACTTAACTAGATAATGTATAAGCTTTGGGTATTGAAATGCATATGACGGTATTTGTAATAAAGGACAGGATTACATTATTTTAAGGCTCATTACACTTGGAGACTTCCAGTCATTTCTGCAGGCTTTACCTGTAAACTAAACAGAATGCCAGTCATGTGGTCCATAACCTGTACAGTAATCCTTTTAAGCAATGTATCTTGAGCTTATTTCTTGTTTGCTTTTCATTTTTTACTTTGATCATGTTTTCCTCATGAAACAAGTAGATAGTTGTCAGGCAGCAGGTCTTTTCTTGGATAAGGAACATGTTTACAAGTGGGGCATCAGGGATTTCTACTTTCAGCATGTTACTTGGTACTTTAATAAAGCTGAATATAAATTATAATTAGAACTGCAGTGCAAGAAGTGGTTTAAGTTGAGTGCTGCTTGTTTTTCTTGTAATTGATTTTGACTGGCATTTTATTAATGTATTTAAAAAAGTAATTTATTTTTTCATACCTCACAACCTTTTTGTTTCCATCTAGATATTAAGTAAGCTGTCATGCAGCCAATACACTGAAATATTTTTATTCTTCTACACTTCATTTTGTCTTGATTGGACTCTCATAATGATGGTTTGGCACCCACAGCAGTGTATTTAGCTAATTTTTGTGGTTTTGAGCATAGCCCCTCCACTTTCTAGTTGGCCACACCCCTTCTCATTGGCCACACCCATTCAGCTGTCTCCTGCAGCCCCCCTTTGATATGAAGTCACCAGCCGCCACTTTATATATATATATATATATATATATATATATATATATATATATATATATATATATATATATAAATATATAAAAAATATACATATATAAACAATATATATATATATATATATATATATATATATATATATATATATATATATGGGTCTAGGACATGTGCTTGAATGAGCAAACATCCAAAACCCAAACGGCCGGGCATACATATGCGAAAGTGCTTTTCACCGAAGAAGCAATTTCGCGTAAGTATGCCTGTTGCTGAGGCCATACTATGGTGCGGATTAGGGAAGATTCCCTTTTCACCACTGTAGTGCAGTCTCGGAGGGAGAATATTAAAGTAGGGGGGTGTGAGGGGCACAGCCCCCCTGCTAAAACGTTAATGTAGTGTTTTTTTCTTTTTAGTAACACGCTTTAACGAAATTGCTTTTTTGATGAAAGCGTTTTCGTTGAAGTGTGTTCGGTGGTTATGGATTCAGACGTTTGCTCATTCGAGCAAACATCCTAGATCCATATATATATATATATATATATATATATATATATATATATATATATAATATATAATATATATACTCATAACATGTAGTGGGGTCACACCTCAAAACCATACCTACCAACTCCTTACTGCAGGAAATCTGGCCCAAGGCTGTCCAAATGGGGGGAGAATGGGACAGAACTAGGGACATATTTCAATTATCACTCCTATAAATGTAAAATGTTGCCAGTGACAGGGTTTGTTTCAGCATACATGTTCTGAAGGATGTGAGTTCTGAAACTGAAATGTATGTCATCATTTACTGTCAGAAATTCTCAATTCCTCACAGTGATTTACCAGGTATATGAAAATAATGCATCTGTGGAACAGACCAGAAACATGAGCAATAAACCTGGACATACAGCAATAATCCAGAGAGTCTCGAGGAAGGCTCAGAACCCCTTAGAGCAATGAACCTGGGCCAGGACTGACAAAGTCGGGGGGAGAAAGCCATGGAAATAGGGACATATCTGAAATACTGGAGTAGATAAGCTGGCACAGTAGCTGCAGTAATACCTTCATGTCTGTCCTAACATATATTGACTGAAATAGCACAAGACCAGCACTCAATTACTTCCCACTAGTTAGTGACTGAAATCCTCACATCAGCCCACTGATGTGTCAGAAATACACAACACTTACAGGGGCCAGGCAACACTATGTCCTACAAATATCTGGCATAACATCACATTAGGGAAACTACAGTCAGCTGCTAAGCATGTCACCAAGCACTGTCCAAACTATAGTCAGACTGACACAACACTAACCCAAATCTGCTAGGGGGAATTACACACGTATTGGCAAATATATCAGGCACTATAGGGATGTAACAGCACTGAAAAACAGACACCAGTGTGAAAGTGTATACCCACAACCAATTCAGCCACAGTCACAGTGACATACCAGGAAGGCAAAGGAACAGTACAGAATAAGGACTGTGTGAACAAAAACATCTCAACATGTTTGTCACACACTATCCCCACATATACTGGCCCAATTCACAGTGTACTCTGATGCCTGACTGTGGTATGGGACATGTGTCAGTCTACCCCTACATACATATACAGCCAATAGACCATCAGAAACAGGAGCAGCATGCACAGGCAGATAGAAAAGGAGCCATAACGCATACATCCATGCCCCTCCCTACACAGCCAAAAACAATACACTGCTACACAATCCTGAAAGTCCGTCAACAATTGCTAGAAAGGCACAGACCTCTCAACTGTACAGAGTCCCATAGAATGTCCAGGCTTTCCCCTCATATATAAGGCCTCTTCCACATAATATGTCTGGTAGTCTGATACATCACCGGGATAATGTCAGGAGTGTAGGCACTAAATCATATACCATACCGATCAACCTCTTGCTGCATGACATATGGACAAAGCCTGACATAATAGTGGGACAGAGAACCAAAAGCAGGGGCATATTTGAAATATTGCTGTTATAAAACCGAGAATGCTCTTGTTGCAACAGTGTTAGTTGTAACATATCTTTTCTGAGGGATATGAGGTCAGAACTACAAATGGATGTTAGCAGTTACTGACTGCAATCCCCAGAGTATGCTGAATTTCCAAAGACAAAAAATGTGTGAGGAATACACCAAATATAGGAGTCCAAATTCTGGCCATTCTGCGGATAGCCCCACAGGTGAGAGTTATGTCAAACACAACACTGTCAGAGTTAAAATCACCAAGGAACTCCATGTCCACACAAACCCTGTTAGACTAGCATGAATCCAATGTATAACAGCAATACTTACATTCTGCCCCTATGTCTGGAACATTTTCCCCCATTCTGTTGGCCTGTATCAACAGTTTTTGTTGCAAGAGTTATTTCCAAATACCCTCTGTGATTCTGTTGTTCACACACCTCCATTTAGTCCTCTTCACTGGCAAGGAAAAGGGCCAATGCTCACATGATGTACCCAATGATAGGAGTGTGTTGCCATGCCGTTGGCTATATGAATAACAACACAGCTGTCCTGCATTACCTACAAAAGGCAAGCTGTTGCCTATGCAAAACAGATGTGCACCCTATATCCTTGAGAGAGAGAGAGAGAGAGAGAGAGAGAGAGAAAAACAGTGAAAAGAAACATAAAACCAAGCACGACATAACCACCTACACTTGAATGAAACAATCGGGTATGTCAAACAAGCAAGCATGTCATGGACTGCAGTAGGGGGTATGTAAGAATGGGAAATTGGAACTGTAACATATATGTCTCAACAAAACTTGCTGTATTAATATATTGCTCATCAGAACCTATGGCCATATCATCTATGTCTGTCTGCAGTGACATAGAACACAGCTCAGGGCCCTGAGTCACCCCAGGAAAGGATGGCTCACATATGACCACTACTGGAGTGTGTGTTGAACAATACTGACTGTTATATTGCTAGACCAGCTACTGGGATGTTGCAGATATCCATATGTTAATTGTGAATACAAATATGATATACATGTTTGTCTCAGAAGTGTGATGGACCTATGCAGGGTATTTACATAGTAAAGTACTGCTGCACATGTGTGTGTTGAACTGCATGTGATATACTGAGCTCATACCATTAAACTGTCCAGTGCTATGCACACTGACCATATGTGTGTCTCATATTTATAGTCATTTACACATACAGTTGTGTTATGTCTGGAAATCATTGGCAAATCTGTGAAGACTGACATTACAACATCTTTTTTTCTTCTGGCTGTTTCCATTAGGGGTTGCCACAGTGGATCATCTGTTGCCATTTCTGTCTGTCTTCTGCATCCTGCTCTGCCACACCAACCACCTGCATCTCCTCTCTCACCACATCATGGAACCTTATCTAAGGTCTTCCTCTTCCTCTTACCTGGCAGCTTCATCCTTACCATCCTTTTCCCAATATACTCAGCATCCCTCTGCAGCACATGTCCAAAGTGATGTAATCTTGCCTGTCTGGCTCTGTCTCAGAACTGTCCATCATGGGCTGACCATGTCATATACACATTAGTAATCCTGTCCACCCTCATCACAGCCAGTGCAAATCCTGACATCTGTAACTTTGCCATGTCCAACTATGACTACTGCCTTTTTGTCAATGACACTGTCCCCAACCCATATAACATAGCTGGTCTCACTACCATGTTGTAGACATTCCCTTTCAATGTTACTGGTACTCCTCTGTCAGAAATCAGTACTGACACTTTTTTCCACCCTCTCCATCTTGCCTGTACTCTCTTCTTCACCTGTCCTCCACAGTCATCATTACTCTGAAATGTTGATCCCAATAATTTACCCCATTGCCAGCTCTACTCCCTGCATCCTCAACATTCCACTACTCTCCCTCTCATTGATACACAGATATTTTGTCTTAGTCCTCTCGACCTTCATTCCTCTCCTCTCTAGAGCATATCTCCACTCCACGTCTACAGGGTCTCCTAAATATGTAACCTACTCTCAGTACAGATCTCAATGTCATCTGCAAACATCATACTCAATGTGGAGTCCTGTATGATCTTGTTTGTCTACCTGTCCATCACCATTGCAAATAAGAAAGGGCTCACAGCTGATCCCTGATGTCATCCCACCTCCACCTTAAATGCATCTGTCAATCCCGCTGCAGACCTCACCACTGTGGCACCACCCTTGCACATATCCTACACCACTCTTACATATATCTCTGACACTTATGGCTTCCTCATACAGCACCACAACTCCCCTCTAGGCACCCTATCATATACTGTCTCTACATCCTAAAAGGCACAAATCATCTCCTGACCTTCTCTATACTAATCCATCAACACTTTCAAAGCAAACATCACATCTGTAGTGCCCTTACCTGGCATGACAACATACTGCTGACCACTACTCATCACCACCCTGCTTATCCTAGATCCCACTACTCTTTCCCATGGCTTCATGCAGTGACTAATAAATCTTATCCCTCTGTAGTTACTACAGCTCTGCACATCAACCTTATTCTTAAAATGGTACAAACACTTTATCTCCACTGCATATGCAACCTCTCAATTTCCAAGATATCATTAAACAAGCTGGTAAGAAACACCACTGCCATTTCCCCTAAACACCTCCATGCTACCAAAGGTATGTCATGTGGACCAACAGGCTTTCCAGTATTCATCCTCTTCATAGCTATCCTTACTTCCTCCTTGGTAAGCCATTGCACTTCCTGATTCACCATACCCACATCATCCAAGCTTCTCTCTCATCCTCTTCATTCAGCAGCCTCTCAAAGTACTCTGTCCATCTGCTGAACACACTCTCCTCACTTGTGAGTACATTTCTCTCATTATCCTTCATCACCCTTATCTGCTGCACATCTTTCCTATCTCAGTCTCTCTGTCTAGTCAACCGGTACAAGTCCTTTCATCAAGGGCGCCCGCAGGCAGGGGCAAGGGGGTGCACTTGCACCCCCCTGGAATCGGCTACGGCTAGAGAATTACAAAAAAAGTTTTTTTTTTTTTACGTACATTCTCCTTTAAGAAGAAAGAAGTCCAACTAGTCCAGTCGCAGGCGTGCTGACATCATCGCTGTCAGTTAGAGGTTTGTGAGCGGGAACTCAAACAAATGGAAGATGGGAGCGGGACCTGACACTTAGCAAGCAGCAGCAGGAGCAGAAACGAACGGAAGGAAGGAAGATGGGGCACTTTCAGGTAGAGAGAGGTGTGTGCGGGAGCTGAAACGAACGAACGAAGATGGGGGCACTTTCAGGTGTGAAGATGGGGGCAGTTTCGTGTGTGTGTGTGTGTGTGTGATGTCCCAGGTGTACATGGTGGTGGGTAGTGAATAAGGCTTGAACCCTGTACCTTGGGCCCAAGTGGCAAGAGCCTGAATTCCCTACCCACCACCATTTGTAAAAATGTTGCAGGATTTTCCCTCATACTTTTTCTGTTCCTCATAAAATCTGTGGTTTCTGCATTTGTGTCCTTGTTGCCTGACAGCTACATGTTCTCTGGTTTTATTCTTGGCTGTCTGGAGTGTTTCTCCCTGGGCCTCTGCTAAAACTTAGCTTTTTTTTTTTTCAAAGTCAGACTTTCCTGGTTAACAAAAGTTAAAAAAAATGGACACACTTGTCAGACTTCATATTCTAATTTTCTAAGTATACAAGATGGATATTTGAAATGTATCCCTGTGTTTGGGACTGTATCCCCCCCCCCCCATTATTGGCTTCGTCCAGGTTTTGTGCTAGGGTTGAGAGTTATGGTAAGAACTGAATTCACTG
Source organism: Protopterus annectens (assembly GCF_019279795.1). Lineage (NCBI taxonomy): Eukaryota > Metazoa > Chordata > Ceratodontiformes > Protopteridae > Protopterus > Protopterus annectens. The sequence goes on along the minus strand of NC_056727.1, from coordinate 264,940,776 downwards.
AATATGTTTGGGGCTGTATTCACCCAGTATTGGCTTTGTTTAGGTAGTGTTTGGGACTGTATTCCCCCCATTATTGGCTTCATCCAGGTTTTGTGCTAGGGTTGAGAGTTATGGTAAGAACTGAATTCACTGAATATGTTTGAGGGCTGTATTCACCCAGTATTGGCTTTGTTCAGGTATTTATTGGCTTCATCCAGGTTTTTTGCTAATGTTGAGAGCTATGGTAAGAACTGATTTCACTGAATATGTTTGGGGGCTATATTCTCCCATTACTGGCTTTGTCCGGCTGTTATTTGCTAAGAGGTTGAGAGCTATGGTGAGAACTGAATTCACTGAATGTTTGGTGGTTGTAGTAGTCACCCATTATTGACTTTGTTCAGGTCTTTTGTGCTAAGAGGCTGACAGCTGTGCTATGGTGAGAACTGAATTCACTAAATGGTAGCTATTTAAGTTTCAGTCTTCCTATTTCACAAAACAGTTGATTTGGCGTAGTGGTATGTTGCTCTGACTGTTTTGCACGGGGTCCCCTGGGTTCAAGACGTGGCAGTGAAATGTATGGTGGTAACGCAGCATTTTATTCTAGCAACTTTCAAACATTATACAAGCAATGTTTAAAATGTGTCCCTGGCCTTTTGCCCCCCCCCCCCCCAATAAATTTTGGCTTTTTCCAGATTTCTTGTGCTGAAAATTTCAGAGATACAGCTGAGTGTCGAGTAGATTTTACAAGGAGCTGAGAGCTGCAGGGGAGCAAAAGTTTAGTGCTGCTTGTGTTTAGTCTGCTTGCATTGTTAATAGCACAACAGATAGTGTACTTGCTTTAGATGCTGAAGGCTGTGGGTTCTACTCCCACAGTAGGTAAATGCATTGCTGATGCTGTATTGTGTTGTAAAGGGGGTGGATGCCACAGTCTTTTTGGCAAAGATACCTAGTAACTATGAACCTGTTAACAGTTTGCTATCCATTCCCTATTGCGGTATTACTAGCTTTTCATTTTTTTATTGCATGCAACAAAAGCAATTTATTCTTCAAGAGTAACAGGCACTTTATTTGTAGATTAAACAATGACATATAAAGTGTTTGCTAGCAGCAACCTCTTTATTAGTTACAATTTTTTTCAATGTGGAGTTTACGACTTCAGAGATTGTGTATATTTTTTACTGATACTGGTGGACTTGAGTAGACTTTTTATGATGGAAATGTTCTGAATTGGGCAGTTTTGTCATTAGTGGATGCTTTTTGTTTCATTGTTTACTGGAAAAATGTTCAAAACAATAAATTTAAAATGCCCTCTAACAACTGTACTGTATTGTACAAGGAATATAATGTAATACAGTCAGGAAGGTGTATCAAAGAGCATGTGTATGTTATGTTCGAGGGGCCTATGATTTTGTAGACAGCCCAGAGTTAATATTTGCCATTGGCAAAATGTATTTTCTCAAAGTGGGTTTCAGTGCTGTTTCAATGCATGAGAGTTTCAAGAGCAGAGAAGTTTTAATGTTGGTCTATTTTCATTGTGAGACTGCATTGCTTTAACAGATATGTATTAGGGTTTGTGCTGTAAAATGCAAAATAAAACTTTCAAATGAAATCCTAAATCATTGCAGAAGTAAAGCAGTATGCACATTAGTGTTTATGATAAATGGGGCAAAATAACCAAGGAATGGGACATTGGAATGGCTGCAGGGGGGAGGCTCCATTTGACCATGATTTTGTGAGGGGGAGTAGCAAGCTCAGACAGCCCCGGTTGAACTATACCTCTCAGTTGTCCATATCTTTGCAGAATTAATAGATATTTGCTGCTTATTTATGGTTTGTTCTCAAATTTGTGATTTTCTAGCAAATCGTTTAGGAATGAAGCCATTAAATGACAGACATTGAGTTTCAGATGTCATAACCTTCAGAAAAATGCATGCTAATGCAAGACTGTCTTTACATTTATACAAGAGCAATTTTTAGTAGTGTTTGTATGTTCCCCAATATATTTGGCCTTGTTCAGATTTCCTGCATTAAGAGGTTGAGAGGTACGTGCAAATCACTTTGTAGATTAGGAATATCCAAACATCTCAATTGTCCCCAATTCTGGCTCAAAATGTTGCTCTCCCCTAATAATCCCTCCTCCAAAATGGCAATTTTGGAAGAAAATGTGGAGGGTTTACAATTATATATAATTGTAATGATCACTTATAGATTACCTTTATTTCAGAAATGCATGTGGATGCTCTTATTTTGTTAGCTGCTTCAAGTTAACTGTTAATATTAAAAGGTGTCCCTTTTTGACAGGTATTTTGCATCACATTTTGGTCCGTTTTCATAAAATTGTGGTTTTCTGGCAAATTAGTGGCAAGTCATTAAAGATTGAAGTTAGAAAATAATGGCAGACATTTGAGTTTCAGATTTCATACCCTTCAGAAAACTTGTACTAATGCAAGATCTACCTGTTCTATTTAAGTTATAAGAGCAATATTTAAAATTGGCCTTATTTTTGGGCTTGTCACACTTCTAGTTCTATGTATGGCTTTGTCCAGATTTCTTGCTCTGAAGTTGAGAGGTATGAGTGTCAGATCCATCACTGTCAGCCAGAGACATTTCAAATTGTGACATACTTATTGCACCCCACTCCCCATTGTAGTGGCTCTGGATGTGTCCATGGAAGGCAAGGAGCAGTTATGCAGTGTAAGTGTGCAGAGTATTCCCCCATCCAAAGTAGATCACAAATACGACCGTGGCTTTTCATCTGTCCTTGATTTTGCAAAATGTTCTGGTTTTCTATCAGATTTTTGTACTGTTGATTTATGCTTCTTATTCTGGAACTGTATGCTGTCACAGTGCCCTGTTGCTCTGTTTGTTTAAGTAGCCATGGTTTAATGAACATCAGGTAAGCTTGTCGGAGATTGTAAGATGCAAGTAAGCTTTAGTAAGCTTGTCGGATATTGTAAGATGCAAGTAAGCTTTAGTAAGTATATTGTTAAAGAATTACCAGCATTGAAAGCCTTTTCGTTGTTGCCATGCAGAGAATATTTACATGACTAGATAATGTATAAGCCTTGGGTATTGAAATGCATATGACAGTTTTATTTATTTTATTTGCAGTTGGTTTGCCAGGATAGTCCATTGGGCCAAATGAACCCGTTTTCAATGGAGTCCTGGGGAGAAAAGCTCCAAAACTAAGTAGGTTATTAATAGATATACAAATTATACAATTACACAGAAGTTAATCATACAAGAAATAACAATTTGAAAATAATACAACTAGAGCAGTGATGAAATTAATAGGTAATACAGACTAAAGGGAAATTTAGCACAAAAGCACTGAGAAATAACAACATATTTGGAAGCATTTCATGACAATATTGAGGAATAATAACATATTAGGAAGCAATGCACAAAAGTACTGAGAAGCAATAACGTATTAGGGAGGCAATACTTGGGAAGTGTGGCCTAGTATATTCTTTCTGATTATTGTAGGAATAATAATATGTATGAGTTAGGGTGGGTAATTAGGAAAGTTGCAGGAGGAAACAGAGGAAGAAAGAAGATGGAGTTTGCAAGTGTTAGTTATGTGGGGTGGGAGCAAGAGCATTCCCACTGGGATACTAGATGTGAGTGAAGAGATCTTTTAAATATAAAATGGTTGGGGTGGTGCGAATGGAAGGTGGTAGGGAGTTCCAAAGGCATGCAAGGCCATAAGACAGAAGATTTTTGCCTGGGGGACTAGTTGGTTTATATACTTCTAATAGATTTTGATTGTTGGACCTTAATACTCTTGCAGGAAGGTGCATTTTAAAGGCTGATGAAAGGGAGGGACAAAGGGAGGGGTTGAAAATGAGCTTATGTGCAAGATTTAGTTGGGTATATGTGAGATAACTGGGTAGCTCTAGCCATTTTTAGTTTTTGGAGAGAGGAACAGTGGTGGGTGGAGGACTTGTGGTTGGTAGCGAACTTGGCAATTTTGTTGTAGCAAGAGGAAAGTTGTGTTTTTAGAGAGGTCTGTAGATTAGTTAGGAGTGGAGCTCCATAGAGAAGGGAGGGGATAAGAAATGAGGTAGAGGGTGATTTTTGGTAGCAGGTGTAAGGTAATGATTTTGTCGGTAAAGCATACCGGGTTTTCTTGATATTTAACTGTAGGTGGGAGTTGAATTTGAGCTGGTTATCAATTTGGACCCCAAGTAACTTGGTCTCAGACACCAGTTCCAGGGGTAGATTATTTTGTCTAGAGATGTGGAATGTGTTTATATTAAAAGAAGTTGCCTTAGAGGGGGTGAATAACATTAATTTGGTTTTAGAGGCATTGAGTGCTAGGTGATTCCTTTTCATCCATTGCTCAGTTATTGTAAAAGCATCTTGAGTCAGTTTTAGGAGTGAGTGGATAGAGGTGGCAGCGCAGATAATAGCAGAATCATCGGCATATTGGATGATGTCTGAGAAATGGATAGAGTTGCGGAAATCATTTAGAAATATATTGAAGAGAAGGGGACTCAGTATAGAGCCCTGGGGTACCCCAGTAGGAGTATTTAGAAATGAGGAGGTGCCTTTTTCCATTTGACTGCTTGAGATCTGTTAGATAAGTAGCTGGAGAACCAGTTCAAGGAGGAGGGAGATAGGTTAAGTTTAGAAAGTTTAGTTAGTAGCAGGCTGTGAGAGTGTGTCAAAGGCCTTAGAGAGGTCGAGTAGTAGGGTAGAAACAATTTGGCCAGAGTCGCGGGCTTTATTTACAGTTTCAAGGAAGGAGAGGAGGGCGGTCATAGTGCTATGATGTGGTCTGACTCCATGTGTGGGAGTTAGTAGGTGATTATCTAAGAGATGTGGAAGGAGTTGTAGTTGGATACACTTTTCTAGGAGTTTAGAGATGGGGGACAGAATAGCGATGGGACGGAAATTAGTAACATTGTTGTTGTTGCCACCTTTTATGTAGAGGTATGATAAAGGCCCTTTTCCAGACTTGGGGTACTATACATTCTTGGATAGAGCAGTTGATTAAAATGCTAATAGGGTAAGTGATTGCTTCAGCAGCTTTGCTAAGAAAGTAAGAAGGGATGTTATCAGGAGCATTGGTGCATGGCTTCAGTTTCATAAGGAATTTCTTTGTAGTAGAAGTGGGTATAGGTTTAAATGAGAAAAAAGGAGTGTGAAGAGGGAGAATTAGGGGCAGATGAAGCTGATGAAGTAGTAGGAGGAGTGGAGGGATGGGAGTTGGTAGATGGGAATGAAGTAGTAGGAGGAGTGGAGGGATGGGAGTTAGTAGATGGGAATGAGGAAGTAGTAGCAGAGTGGGGTAGAGAGATGGTTGGGGATGGTAAGGGAGTTTTGGAGAATGTAGTGGTGTTAGAGAAAGATGGCGTTAATTTGGAAATGGATTCAATGAAAAGAGTTAAATTGGGTAGCCAAGTCTTGGTCAGGAGCGTTTGGGTCTGGGGTAGGGGTATCTGGTTTGCTGGGGTTAAGTAGAGTAGAGATACCTTTCCAAAATTTGAGGGTTTGATTTTATAAGTGTGGAAAAGTAGTTTTGTCGGTCTAAGATTATGAGCTTTTTTACCTTATTTCGAAGTATTTTATATTCATTGTAATAAAAGGACAGGATTACAGTATTTTCAGAAGCTCATTACATTTTATTGCAGACCAGTGTCTTATAGCAGTGTCTGTGTGTTAGTACACTTGTAGTTGGGTCAGGGTGGCTTTAATGGTATATGGTAAATAAGCATTGCTACCTTATTTAAAAGCCAAGCCCTGCAACAACTAGCTCCACACTGAAGTCAAAACACAATAGCTCTGGTGGGTAAATGTACTCTGTAGTAATCAAGAAGGCAAATGTTTAAAATAACTACAGCTTATGTGCAAACACAATAGGTAGTGATGAAACAATGCTCTGCTAAAAATGCTTTAATGCTCCACATTGCTGAGCTGCAGATCAGTTATCACTGGCTACCAGGATTTCACCCACTTCAGCTCAAGCACGGTGCCGTTCAGTGCAACCTTCCCAGAACTAATTTGTCTGACCAGAATTATTTGGTGTGTGTATAAGAGGGAGGTAGCATACCCCTCAGCTGTCCAGATTTTTGCCCCATATTCCTCCTAAAAAGGATTGAAGCTGCTAAATGAGACATTTCAGTTTTAGATGTCATGTCATTTAGAAAATGCATACCAACACAAATCCTGTTACTCTTGCAATTTTCTAAGTTTCTGAGAGCCATATTTATAATCTGTCCCTATTTATTTTAGGCTTTGTCCAGATTTCTTGCACTAAGGTTGAGGCCTTGAGGGTGTGGTATGTTTGTGAGAAAGTGAAATGCCCAAGTTAGAGTTAACAGGTGGAATTTTCAAGTGCATTTTCAAGGAACTGTGAGTTTTAAGGAAGCTAAGTTCACTGCTGCTCATGCCAAGTCTATTTACAATGTGCAACTGTTTTGTTTAGCAAATGGTATCTCTATTGTGGTATAAAGTTTTAAAGCTATGTTAGTAGCACCACAAGTAGAATACTTGCATCTTAATGTAAAGGCTTGAGGTTCTATTCCTACAGCATATACATTTGTATGCTGCAGTCCTCAGGATGTCCTCCTTTGGATGAGATGCCTAATAACTATGAACCTGTTTTTCAGCTTGTCATCCATTTTCTATTGCAATATACCAGCTTACCATTTTTTAATTTAACATAGGCAATTTATTCTTTGTCCGCATCAGGCACTGAATTTGTAGATGAAACACTGAAATATACAGTTGTTTTCTAGCAACAACATCTTCATTAGTTTCAGATATCTTTAATGTGGAATTATTCAGATTACTTTTACTTCAGCAGAGTCACTCAAACAAGTGCTGCTGTATAATACAAGGGATATAATTCAATTATATATTATAATTAATACAATCAGGTAAATCAAATAACTTTTGCATGGCCCTAACGGTGTGCAAGGAGCCTATTGCTTGAAAACAGTTCAAAGGTAAATAACCTGCCACTGGCCAGATGCATTTTCTTTGAATGTGGGTTTCAATGCTGTTTCATTGAATGTGAGTTTCAAAAGTAGAGAAGCTTTAATGCCAAGTCTGTTTTCATTGTAAGACCTTTGTTTAGGTTTAGTAAATGTCTCAGTGTTTGGGCTATAATGTTTGAAATAAAAGTTGTAAATGCCTATTGCTTGAAAACAGTTCAAAGGTAAATAACCTGCCACTGGCCAGATGCATTTTCTTTGAATGTGGGTTTCAATGCTGTTTCATTGAATGTGAGTTTCAAAAGTAGAGAAGCTTTAATGCCAAGTCTGTTTTCATTGTAAGACTATTGCTTTGTTTAGGTTTAGTAAATGTCTCAGTGTTTGGGCTATAATGTTTGAAATAAAAGTTGTAAATTAAATCCAACTGCCTGTAATCATTGTAGAACTAAAGCATAAAACAGTATGCACACAGATTTGAACAGTGTCTACAGTAAATGGGGAGAAATAGCCAAGTAATGGGACACTGGAATGGCTGTGTGGGCGGGGCTTGGGGTGGGTGGACTTGGGCGGGGCTGTGTTGGCAGGGGGCGGGGTGAGCTATGTGGGTGGGGCTCTGGGTTTGCACCCCCCTGCAAAAAATCCTGCGGGCTCCCTTGCATTTCATCCCTCCTTAGTGTCCAACCTGTCATACAATTCATCATATGCCTCATCCTTAGCCTTTGCCACCTCTCTCTTTGCCATGCACGTAATCTCATACTCCTGTCTTCTTTCCTCATCTCTCTGACAATCTCACTCCTTCATCCACAACCTTTCTCTCTATATTTTCTTGTACTTCCTCAGTCCACCACCAGGTGTCCTTGTATCCATCCTCCATCCACAAGTCACACCAAGCATCTTTCTAGCTGTCTCCCTTACTAGCTCTGCTGTATTTACCCAGATATTTGGTAAATCATCACTGCCACACTGTGCCTGTCTTAACTCTTCCCTGAACATCACCTCACAATCACCCTTTTCCAGTACCCACCATCTGATCCCTGGTGCTGCCTTCACACTCTTCCTCTTCTTGATCATCAACATCATCTTAACAGACCAACAGTCTCTGCTGCCTAACTACACGTTCCCCTGTCACCACTTTACAGTCTCCAATCTCCTTCAAACTGGCCATCCTACATTGGCTATATTCCACCTGTGTGCATCTCCATCCACTCTTGTATGTCACCCTATGCTCTTCACTCTTGTTATAGTATGTATTCACCACTGCCATGTCCATCCTTTTTGAAAAATCCACTACCATCTCACTCTGCATTCCTTTGCTTAACACCATACATATCCATCCCTTCCTCATCCCCTCTGTTCCCTTCATCAACATGGCCATTAAAATATACTGCAATCACCACTCTCTCAACCTCAGGCATAGTCATCACCACGTCATCCAAATGACTTCACATTTCTCTTTCTCATCCACCGCACAAGCAACTTGCGTAGCATATGCACTAAAAACATTCATTATTACATAATCCGGTGTCAGATTCATAAACATCACTATCAGACACTCATGTCATCCTCCAAAAACACCCTTGGCATACTGTTCCATCAGAATAACCCCTACCCCCTTTCCCCTCCCATCCACACCCTGATAGCACAAATGTGACCTGGCTCTGATACACCTAGCTGTACTCCGCTTAGATCTGGTCTCTTGCACACACAATATATCCACCTTCCTATGGCCATCATATTAGCTAGCTCTGTCCCTATACCAGTCATACTGCCAACATTAAAAGTCCATACCCTCACTACCACACTCCTAGCCTTTCTCCTGTCTTCCTGCCATATGAGTGTTGGATATCCTCCATGGTATGTCAGTCAATACAAAGGCTACTGTGCTATTGAATGACTCAAGTGTGTTACAGCAATATTAAGACAGTGTCACTAATTATGTCCATTGCTCCCCATGTATGTGTGGCATCCTACAGATGTCCTGCTCTAATGGGTTGAGAGGGATGACTGGGTAGCAAGAGTGTGAATGCAGTGTGCCATATTGACATAGAGCAGAAATGTATATCAGGTATTACCTGTGCACATGTCAGTATAACAACAGACATGGGATGCAAAATGTCAGTTAAATAAACTGTACATGTTGTACACATGTGTACTCTTAGTTACTGTGCATCCAACATTGTGACATTTCTACAGCTAGTGGTTGTTGCATTGCCCTGACACAGCCATGGGTACTATAATAAGCATGATTATCTATTTGAAATTGGAGAGGTGTCCAGCTGTGTTATGACTGTGTGTCCATGCCTACTACAAACAGTTATATGAACATCAACATAGCTGTATGGACTCAGCAATACCTTACTCATAAAACCTGCCTCCACCAAAGTAGAGTAATCCCCATTTGCTGGACAGCAGCAATACATAAACCACAGACTCTGTCCCTATATTGGCTGTACAGGGCAAATTAGGAGCTGGCACCAACTTGGCATCAAGTCAGCCTTTGTCTGATCAAACATATAAGGTCCCAGGTGGAGTACTTTAAGGCTAACTACGAGTATAAATTGGACACATCCACCAAGGCCAGTCACAAAGCCATCTTCATAAATGTCTGCAATCTGAGAGGCAACAAACCAACCCACCCTGTAATGGTGGTCTATCAGACAACATACACACAACATAGCTACAGCCAACCTGCTGCAGATAGGTTTAGGGCTAACATCACCTCCTGGCTCAGCATCACTATAGGTGGATACGCACAGCATCCACACCCCTCCCCTCATCAAAGGTGAGCAGGTACATATTGTCTACTGAAAGGCAACAAATGTAAGTATCCGTGGGACCTGATAACATCCCTGTCTGCATCCTACATGAAATCTGGCATGTGCTCCCAGCTCCATTACACACTGTAGTTATACCAAGCCTTGGCACCATCCACACCCCATCCACACTGAAGATGGCCAATGTCATCCCTCTACATAGACATAAATAAGGAGTAGAGGATTATGAAATTAACTAGCCCTCATTGGAGGGAATATGACACATCAGGCCCAGTAGTGCAATGCAAGCAGATACAGTGCTGATAGATTACAGGGGTATGTTGTGGTTGTGAGTGGTGGCTACTGGTATTCAATGTGGCTGTGTAGGTTCTGTACATACTGTTGCCAAATGTATGAGGTCCTGAGATGTGTTTCCCTTTTTATGTCTTCCAGGTGCAATGTCGCATCAGCAAAAGTCTACTTTCTCAGTGGCTGAGACAAATTTAATCATAGAAGCCATACTACTGAACCATGCCATAATGTTTGTCTGGATCCAGCAACATCTGTGGGAGAGGACCAGCCTGTGGGATGACCTAGTCCACAGGGTAAATAATGTTGGTCTGCACGCACATACATATGAGTAGGTTTGGGATTGTGCAACTAACCTCATACACCATGCTCGGCAAAGGGCTGCTGCAGTGGCCAGGGACCACACAGTCACAGGTGGGGACTCAGCCATGCAGATCCCACTGACACCCACCGAGGAGCTCCTTGGCAACCTTGGGCCACCCGCCCCAGTACAACATCAGGGTACAGACCCCCCACATGTTGCAGGTGGGTGGTACCCACATAATAGATGAGGAGTGTGCAGGTAAGGCCCCAATGGAGATTACTAGACTAGTGTAGCAGACATACTTGTATTTGCAGAGTATCTACGTCCATGTGTCAGGTGAGATTGCAGTTGTGGATGGGGTTTTCTAATGCACAGAAGTGCATATCTATGGTGAAGGACAGCAAATTGTGTAGTACTGGGAGTGGTACTGTAAATGTGCACATGCTGCTTCCATCCTGTACCAATGCCACATGTGAGTCTGCTGACAATACTTATCTCAGACAACTACCTAGGTCCATCCAATCAGCTTGTTGGATGGCAGCCTAAAGCTGATGAGTATGGGTTTGTTCTGTTGTGGCTTGCCAATACCCCAGGCATGTCAAGGCCATGCAATGTACCATGCACAAAACTGTCACTCATAGCCATATTGCTTTATGTGCATGTTCACTTGTGGTGGGGTCAACTGCATTGCATCGCAGAGGTCACCACAGGGTCTGAAGAGAAGGTAACATCCCTGTAGCATACCTCACAACCTGTCAGTCCAAGACTTCTGGACAGAGACCAACAAAATTGGGGGACAAATGGCTTAAGGCAGGGGCATGTGTGAATCATTACTCTCATACATTGGATATAAACAGTGTACATACCCATGTTAAGATGCCAGGTGTTTGTGATATATACATATATATATACATATATATATATATATATATATATATATATATATATATATATATATATATATATATATATATATATATATATACACACACAAATTGGAACTACAGTATGTCACTCCACACCTTTTTCAACCTGTAATGTGACCTATGCATGTGCAATTCAGTTGTAAAACCAATTCTGTTGGCCATCAAATATGGAGTATACAAACCGTACAAAAAGCTAGATGCATACGTGTGCACACCCTTCAAATAATATTTTATTTCAGCAGCTTGTGATCTACTGACAGCATTCCATCTTCTTGGGTACACACCTGCCATCAAGTAAAGGCACTTTGAGTAATACTAAGTAACAGTCTGCTGTCCAGGTAGGATATTCATGACATTTGCTCAGTTGCCTGCAACAGCAATAGCCATGGCTTGCAGACAACTTACAAAGTAGCAAAGGGCTCTCATATTTGAAAGGTATCCATCAACAGTAGGGTACAACAACATTACCACAGCATTGCACATACCATGGAACACAGTGGAGAAAGTTGTCAAAAGGTGGATTGAATATGGGAAAAGAGTGCTGTTGAAAAGAACCTGATGCCCCCCCAAAAATGATGACAGGACATGTAAAAACCTGGTCAGAGAGGCTGCCAGAAGACAAACAGGAACACAGAGGGAGTTGCAGGAATCTATTGCAAGTACTGCTGTTGTGTACTACATGTGAGAACACTCGCACGTATTCTGCATATGTCTGGCCTATGGGGTATGGTCAGAAGATGGAAGCATTTCCCCACACCAAAAAACATCCAGGGGGTGGATACAATTTGCAACACAGCACATCAAGTCAAGTCTCCCAAAGGCATGTGTGAAAATGTGTTATGGTGTAATGAGACTATGGATTGACCTCACAGCCACAATACCAAAAGGTATATGTGGTGCACAAGCAACACCCCGCTTAACCTGAAGACCACCACCCCCATGGTGAATCACACTGGTGGCCGTAGCCTGCTGTGGGGATGCTGTTCCAAAGCCAGAACTGGGCCTGTAGTCACAGTGGTGTTAATTCCGAGTAGTTCCAAATAACCCCCATCTCTGGCCAAAATCCATCAGCTGTCTGCAAGAATGCTGAGGATGGGGAGAGGTGTCAGCCTTCAACATGACAAAGACCTGAATCATACACTCAAGGCTACCTAAGAAAGGCTTCACCTGAACACACTAATGGTTATGGATTAGCCCAGCCAGAGCCTAGCCCTACACCAGATAGATATACCTCAGTGTGACCCGATGAGGGCTGTGCACATGAGCCACCCTTGCAATCTGACAGAGTTGGGTGACCTTTGCATGGAAGGGTGACCAAATAATGCCAAGTCAAGATGTGCCATGCTGATAGATACCTTCACAAGAAGAGTGAATGCTGCAAGTCACTTACAAGGTGCTTCAGCAAAGTTTCATTTTATGGGTGTGCACACTTATGCAAACACCATATTGTACATATTGCAGTCATTATATTTTACATGTAACACATCTATTTGTTTATCGATTGGATTGCACAGGTCATATGTCACATGAAAGGTGGGTAACATATTTTAATGCATTATTGTGGTGTCATCTCATATATTACAAGAACATGGCATGCTAACAGGGTTGTGTACCCTTATCATATCCACTGTAAGCTTAGAAGGTTATTGGTGTAACAGGAATTGTGTGACCATACATTTATTGCTGGTTTGGTGGTCTGACACTCACATGTATGTCATTAATCTGTGATGTCACTCCTCAGATCATCCCAGTTATGCATCATCGAAACACAGGGGTTGTGAGAAACAGGTCAAACATATGAGCCAGACATCTATACATCCTGCGAGGATCTGTACAGTTGTGAGGTATGTTCTATAGTACTTGCCACTGTGCTATACAGGTGAACAGCAATGATGTGTACATGGGTGCAGTCTGTGCTGGGGAAGGGCCATCACCTACTTAACCCTAATCACATATCCCAGAGCTCTAAATTGTTAGTTACGTGTAGTAAAACTGGCTGCAATACATGGTGTTGAGGGCCATGTGTAATTCATGTCACCATTTGGGTACTGTGTGGTCTGTGTAACAGATTTGTGCCACCTCACCTGTAAGTGTGTGTGTGTGTGTGTGTGTGTGTGTGTGTGTGTGTGTGTGTGTGTGTGTGTGTGTGTGTGTGTGTGTACCAGCCAACCTCAGAGTGCAGGTATTAATGTACATATGTTGTCTTCCCTCAGAGGCTGAATCTGTGCCATTGGTTGGCATCCCACTCTTGTCCACACCATCCCTGCATACAGTGACAATGGCCACACATACCCCATCACCAGTGGCCACAGATGATGGACAGTTGAGAGGTGGTGGCATTTAACATACTAGTGTGGTGACTATGGCAGGTGCAAGTGTAGACAATGGCCATAGCCAGAGTGCAGGTGAGGTCCCACACAGGAGGATGGACAGTGCTGCTCATAGTAGGACCACTGCTTGTCAACCCGCTGTCACAAATGCCACAGCAGGAGTCACCAAATGCATGTTTTGGGCTGTCATGGATGCACAAGCACGTATTGAACACCACAACAGGCAAATACTCAGGGTGGTGGATGCAACTCTTCCTGATTTACGTGGTGACATACATGACCTCGTTGAGGCCACATGTCAAAATACTGAGGTCATGAATAGACGGTGGGGTGAGACCTTGATAATCCTCGACTGTGGCATGTCTGTGCCACAGCATGTGGTAGGAGATGGGCATCGGCCACGTAGATGTAGGTCAGCACCAACAACTCCCATTGTGGCAGTGACACCAGCAGTGCTGAAGGGGGATTGTGGTCCACATCACACTGGAGCAAGCCATGGGTAAGTGGTCCTGTCCAGTCCCATCAGGAACATTGATCCAGCAGACAGCAGTCACCATCAGGAAGCAGTGCTGCATCTGAACTTGGGCCTGGTGATGCCACTGATACCAATGATAGGACCAGTTCCCGTGTCCATGGCTGGAGATGGTGAACTGGACACCCTGCCATGTATAGTCCACAGCTGTCTGAACTACCCTTGTGTAGGGCAGCCATATGTCATGACTGTGTGCATACATACAAACACACATCTGTTTCACAGGCAGGTCACCTCCAGACACACACAGCACCTCTGCATAGCCCATCTATTGGATACCCCTCCAAACACACAAACACATGATGTCAACCATATGGCCCAGCCTAGGCCTCTGGCAAACCCAGACCACATGTAAAAGTCAAAAAGAGGCCAGCACCAAAGAGTGAATATATATGTGTATGTATGTATATATATATATATATATATATATATATATATATAGATAGATAGATAGATAATTTAATATGGCATAACCAGAAAAATCAGACTGGTTTCAGCCCCATGGCCTTCCTCAGTGATACCTAGACCACACCCTGTGCATATGATGATATCTATGCCACATCCCTGTTATCCATACCATAAATGCAGGGACATGCTAATATGGTTCTGATGCATAGGGTGAATATAGTACAGTATAGCTATGTAATACTATGGAAGGTGCTGTCTGCTTGCATTTGTTATGGGTACACATGCAGGTGTATGTACCTTATTAGTAAGGATGCGTCATTGCTTTTAGTACCACTGACTGAATGTAGTCTGACATGCTGTATTCTGTTTGTTTTCCAGGTGTCTGTGTGTCTGCAGACTGTGGCCCTTAAAACATTCCCAAGTGGGATTATGGCATAGTGGGAATACACTGACCATGTCATAGGCAAGGTACAGCTTTATATGTACATGTACCAGGTGTGTGTGCATGCAACACTGTGTGAGGGACACTGTTGTCAGTCAGTGTGACCTTGCATACATACCCCTTGTCACAGATAGGTACCCTTCAGACATGTCAGCTCAGTGTTGTGTAGTACCACAGGCTCATGCATACAGATCAGGTTACTGCAGTACTGTCAGCAGGTCCCTCACAAGCGTAGCCATTCATTAACTGCAAGAGATCACCTGTCAACACCTGTTGGCCCTGCCATTTCTTTCCCATACATTCAGCCCTGATGCAGTTGATGAGGACATGCTTGATACACTGTATAACAGGTTTCTGGTATGTATTCCTGAGTTCACCGGGTGGAACATGGAGACAAAATGGTATATCCTTTGCATATACACAGTAAGGACTGACACAGGGGATGTGCACACAGTAACATAAACACAGTTGGCAACATACAGATTAGTAAATCTACATTTCCACCTTGATGTACTGTACTACGTCATGCACATGACATGTCCCACATAGATTATATGCATGAGGCATAACACACTACCTCTTACAACACATAATGTTCTGAATTTCTTCATGGATGGTGAGATAACCAGCCAGAAATGGGATGTGGAGTCATGTGTTGCTCCTACAAGCCTTGACAAGTGATAGTGTAGCTGATGTTGTATCAGCATGATGTTTCAGTCAGGTATGATTGATGCTAGGATGCATGTCACTACACTCACTGTGGCTGATTTGGCAACAATATCACATAGATTGGCATTGTTAAGGGACACAGACCACATATAGGTTGCAAACATCGGGATATTCCATAGACATCTGTACAGAGGACTGGAATGGCGTGCACAATGGTTTAACATGCTGCATGTGAGGCAGATGCCATTGCCACTTTGTATAAAGTAATGCCATTGGGAGGTGGTAAACAGGCGTAGATGGTACACAAATCAAAATGTAATCAGCCAAACAGGATATGATCTTCATCCAAAGACACACAGACACACACACACACAGTTGTCAGTAGTGAGATTAGAACCCCTACCTATCTAGCTATTTCTATTATAGTGTTACGCAGTTATCAGATGAGCCACAGAGCTCACATAATTTCACCCAGTCCCAAGGTACCTCTAAGATTAATGACATCAGCAGGCCTAGTAAAGTAGGGTGATGGGAAGTTTACAGGGTGGTACACAACTCAAAATGGTATAACACACATAGAGTATATGAGTCTCACACAAACATACACACAAACAGTTGCCAGTATTGAGATTAGAGCCTCTACCTATATAGTTATTTCTACTATAGTGTCACACAGTTACCCGATGTGCCACAGATCTTACATAATTTCACCTCATCCCAGGGTACTTCTAAGGTGAATGACATCAGCAGCCCTAGTAATCTAGGGTGATGGGAAGTTTACAGGGTGGTACACAACTCAAAATGGTATAACACACAGTATATGATTCTCACTCAAACAGTTGCCAGTAGTGAGATTAGAACCCCTACCGATCTAGTTATTTCTATGATAGTGTTACGCAATTATCAGACACGTCACAGAAGTTACATAATTTCAGCTAGTCTCAAGGTACTTCTAAGGTGAATGACATCAGCAGATTTAGAAGAGTAGGGTGATGGGAAGTTTACAGGGCTGTACACAACTCAAAATGGTATAACACACACAGTATATGATTATCACACAAAAACACACACACACACACACACACACACACACACACACACACACACACACACACACACACACAAATAGGGTGGTACACAACTCAAAATGGTATAACACACACAGTATATGATTCTCACACAAACAGTTGCCAGTAGTGAGATTAGAACCCCTACCTGTCTAGTTATTTCTACTATAGTGTTATACAGTTATCAGATGTGCTACGGAGCTCATATATTTTCCTCTAGTCCCAAGGTACTTCTAAGGTAAATGACATCAGCAGGCATAGTAAAGTAGGGTGATAGGAAGTTTACAAGGTGATACACAACTCTAAATGATATAACACACACACTATATGATTCCCAAACAAACACACAAACACACTTGCCAGTATTGAGATTAGAACCCCTGCCTCTCTAGTTATTTGTACTGTAGTGTTACGCAGTTATTGCACGCACTACCGAGCTTACTGGACTGACCATTGGCCAAAGGTGCTGATAACTGCACAGCTGAGGTAAACTGTTACAGGTGCCAGAAAGTCTGCCTCCAGTTTTCCCCTTAGATCTTGCTAGTTCTTTCTCTTCTGCACTTCAAATAGCCTAATAGCTTTGCACTTCAACAGTTTTTTTTATCAATTATTCTAGCACACCTGAGAGACATCAGCAGTAGTCATTCCTCACAGAATTATCTCCAGTACTTAGTAGTTATGACCACCCCTCCTGGCAAGATTGGTGAACTTGGGCATTTTGAGGCACTGTTGCAACTGCCTCATGTACACAGACAACCCTCTTGTCCAAACTCCCAACACTCAGATATGTGAGAGATACCCCTATATCACCGAATTGAAATATATGCACTCTTTAACAAAGATTGGACTAACTGGTCAAGAGGAGAAGGGTCAACACCTGCAACACACTACAAGGAACACATAACCCTCCAGAACACCCACTATCACAGCTCTGACATACAAACAATAACCACATACCCACCTTCACAGAGACACTCAACAGACATTTACCCAAACAGCAGAGACCACCAAGACAGACACCTACTCAACCACCACAACACAGCACAGACTACAAGACACATATCTCACCTACACAGTGTGCCCTTCAACCTTAGCCCCAAAGGCCAGCCACCTTGTCTGATACAGTAATCATAGGTGAATCAATAGTGAGGCACACAGGTGTCCCACTCACTAGGTTGAACATGGAGGAGGTAACAGTCAGCTGTCTATCAAGTGCCAGAATCCAACACATAACACACCCAGTCAGGTTACTCCACAACTACTACAAGCATCACTCTGTCATTGTCCATGTGTGTGTGTGAATGACCTGAGATGCATCTCCATGGACTATATGAAAAGAGACATGGTGGAGCTATCAGATTATGTGGCCCAGGCAGTTATGACAGTAGCCCTGAGCAGTATACTATGTCACCCAGAATGATACCACAGTACAAACAACAAATGATTGGCTTCAACAATTGGCTTAAGTGTCTGCTGTCACTCTCATGGGATCCAGTATCTGTCTGCTTGGGATGACATGATAGACAGACTGTAATGGCTTGCCAGAGATGGCTTGCATCTGTCAGCCCTGGGTTTCCAGGTACTGGCTAAGTGTCTTGCCACCCCTACAGTGCCTTTTTAGGCAGTGTTCCAAACCAAATTACCACTGTAACAGCTATACATATATGCAATCTGAGGGTCATGCTGCTCAACACTAGACATCTACATCTCAAGATGCAGCCACTCAAAGCACTCCTCAAAATCGAGAACATTGACATTTGCGCTGTAACAGATACCAGGTTTACAGCAGCACACAGCACCCCTGCACTACCAGCCTATAACTCATTCCACACTTGTCAGCCCCAAAACATGGACCACAGCTACAAACTCAGTGGTGTCTCCATATTACTAACAGATATGCACACATCTACAGCAGTATCCCAGCATAATACATCTGAGATATTTCAGATACAATTGACATTGGGTAATGGTGCAGTCCAGGTCATAGCCTGCTATAGGTCCACATCCATGTCCCCAGACTGTCAATCCATATTCAGCACCCTGGCAAGTATTGAGATCCAACTCAACACTCTCATACTAGGAGAGTTCAACTGTTCCTCCTCCAACTGGGCAAGATACTCAATCACCAATACACTGGCCCAACACATCCTGGTATTCATCAGTTCCAGTGCCCTGGACCAGCTCATTCTGAAACTCAGTAGAGGAAGCAATATCCTTGACATGTGTTGATTGCTAACATATGGGAACATTGCTTGACAACAGTAGTCAATCACTAACTGGTCAGATGCAACATAGAGCAATCACCATGGAAATCCACATCTCACACACACACACCCCACAAAGGTAACCACATTGAAAAACCTCTCCAAAGCTGACTTTGGACTCATAAGAACAGAGGTGGCTAACTTCACAGCACCCATGCCAATAGAAAATACCTGCATAACTGAAGAATCATGCACAAATGCACTTTAAAGAATCATGCACAAATGCACTTTACAAGCATGTACATCAATGCATGGAATTAGCCATACCCAACAGAACCATGACACTCTCCTCCAAACACTGAAGGGCAATCTGGTGATCCCTTGCCATTAATAACCTGTACAACAGAAGGAAGAAACTGTTGCAGGAAAAGGTGGAGTCCCAAGAGTGGTAAAATTTCCTTATTAGCCTCAACAACAACTTTAGATCCCTCATTAAATAATATAAAGCCACCTATGATGGCAGAATTGCAGCAGACACTGACAACAATCACAAAAGCAGTGATACTTATATCAACAACCTCCACTGCAATATCCAGAAGTGCTCTGAGTTACTGCACAATCCTACCTTCTATACTGAACCAACAAATATTGCCAACATTCTTGCCAACACATTCAGTGCTGGCTTTACCCCTCCCACCCCCCCCCCAGGGCAACAATCAGAATGCCAGAAGAATGCCAGATACCCAGGATTACTGCTGCCCAGGTTACACCTGCATTGTCCATGGGCAAGAATACAGCTTCCATGGGACCCCACATTATCCCTGGCTGTGTTCTACATGAACTACAAAGATACCTGGCACCACATCTGTGTGCCCTGTTCAGTCACAGCCTCACCTCAGGCTTTGTCCACCCAAATGGCATGCTGCTACAATCATCCCTCTCCATAAAGGTGTGGCAACTACAGACCATGGGAATTATCAGTCCATTAGCCTGACAAGCCTGATATGTACAGCTATGGAGCACATCATCAGGGACCTGGTCAACAAACATATAGGTAATCTCCTGACATGGGACCCCACACAGCTTAGCTTTGTGAAAGGTAGATCATGCCTGCTCAACCTGGTTGACTTCTTTGAGTCAGTCGCCAGGGCTGTGTATGACAGTAAGGCACTCCATACAGCGTATATCACTCTGGCCAAGGCTCTTGATACCTTTCCTCAGTCAGGAATTATTGATGAACCCACCAAACTAGGCATCAAGCCCTATATCACTAGGGGGTTGCAAATTAGATCACAGATAGAACACACAGTGTGAAAGCAGTGAGTTCCAAGTCAGACTGCCAGCCAGTCATGAGTGGAGTCCCACAGGGATCAGTCCTGGGTACTCTTCTGTTCAGCATGTACTTCTCAGGAGTCCAGGCCAACACAAAGGAACTCGTGCTGACCAAGTTCACAGACAACTGCAAGCTTGGAGCCATCATTAACTCCACAAGTGATGCAGACATCCTACAGAAAGGCCTCACTGAGACCACTGACTGGTGTGGAAACTATGGTCTGAGGCTTAACACCACAAAAAGCATCATCAGCCCCTTTGGTAAAATTCCAGTTCCCACTAAGTACCACATCGATGGGTGCCCACTGAACACTGTAGGCGTGATAAGAGATCTGGGACACAGGTTGACTGCAACCTCTCCTTTAACCACAACATTGCCACTGTGGTCAGGAAATCATTCTGTGTGGCCATCTTAATACCAAGGGTTTAGCATCCAGGAAGAAGGTCATCATCTCTGTGTACTCTTCCCTCATTACACCAGTCATCAAGTATAATAGGCCATTTGGCATATACCTCACTGAACACCTGAAACAGCTGGGGAGGCTACGGAAGTACCTCAGAATGAAGATCCTGGGTATTAAACATGTGTCCTACACAGACAAACTCAAGAGACTCCAGCTATTTGCAGTCTCATATCACCTACTTAAAGGTGATCTCTGCTTGACTTGCAAAGCCATGTCTGACCCAGCTCTTTTACATATTCTACATCTAAAGACATCCTAATCTATCTGCACCACACACTGCAGGGACCTCAACCTCATTGCCGCAATCAACATAACATGCTGGAGGGACAGGTTCCTCACCCAGAGACTGCACATGCCCTGGAATAGACTTCCCATATATGTCAAGCAAAGCACCAAGATGACCCTGTTTCAGAGATATCTTGATGAGTGTATGGGTAATAGAATGTTCACCCCAGGGATCACTCCAGTGGCTATACTTGATGGGGTCACTGGGAACTAACATCTGATGACACAATGGCAGGGCATTTCTATGGGCTAGGCTTGTAACAGCTCCAGGGCCATTAACCTAGTACACACCTATGAACCTATAAGGGGAGTGACATCAGCATGACTGATACAGTAGGCCAGTAGGTGGGTAACTTATCAAAATACTTTTTCTTACAAACATACACAGTTATACACACACTTATACACCCACACACCCATTTGCCAGATCTGAGAGTAGAATCCCTGCCTATCTAGCTATGTGTAGTATAGTGTTAAGCAGTTATCGCACATGCTACAGAGGGTACTGGATTGACAACTACCCACAGGTGCTGATAAGGGGAATGACATCATCAGGACTGATAAAGTATGCCATTGGGTGGGAAACTTATTGAAATGCTTCTTCCTATAAACATACATGCTTTCACACACACTTAGATACCCATACACACATTTAGCAGAGCTGAGAATAGAACCCCTGCCTGTCTAGTTATTTGTACTATAGTGTTACACAGTTATCGCTCATGCTACAGAGCTAACTGGGCTAACAACTGGTCAAATGTGCTGATAAGGTGTATGACATCAGCAGGACTAATAAAGTAGGGCAGTGTGTGTGTGGGAGACTTATCAAAATACTTCTTCTTACCAACATACACACACACACACATTTGCCAGATTTGAGATTAGAACCCCTGTCTAGCTAGTGTTTTGTACTATTGTGTTAAGCAGTTATTGCACACACTACGGAGCTTACTGGGATGACAACTGGCCAAAGGTGCCAATACTGGGAATGATATCAGCGGGACTGATATAGTGGGGCACTGGGAAGTGTTGTGGGTGGGAATGGCCTAAAGCTGTTTCACCTACAAACAAACAAACAAACACACACACCCTCACTCTCACATACACAACTGTCTCTCTCTCTCTCTCTCTCTCTCTCTCTCACATGCACACGCACACACACACACACACTCACACACACACACACACACACACACACACACACACACACACACACACACACACATGCAGGTGATTTGATATTATAAACTCAACCTCAGTACTGTTACACAATGGGGTAAACCTTTTATGCTGGCATGTGCTATTGTTTACAACTGGTATGCCACTAGCAGGACATCACTGTATGCCATTCAGGGTATCCGTGTGTGTGACTCACTCTGTGTCCCCCTGTGTCTCTCTCTGTATCACTGTCTGTCTCTCGGTTCCCCACATCTGTGTGTGGATGCTTTATATATGTTATCTGTTGCCCATATATATGTGTGTGTGAATATCTCATATAATAGATGCAGATATATCACATATGGGCCGCCTACAGCTAGCTGAGGGTAATCCTGTCTGATGTGTGTGTGTGTGGGGGGGGGACAGTTGAAATGTACATAGCTGTCTGTATGCATGGACATATACACACAATACAGTCATATATTCTGATGTGGGTTCCAACATGTCCTGTGATTCTCTAAGTGTAGGAGCATGCCCAGTGAGACCTTGTATAGTTAGGGTGGGACTCCATTCCAGAGATAGGTGTACTCCAGTCCTGGGTTTTGTGTGGTACAGCCATACCTCTCAGGTGTACACAGAACTTTCCTCAGGGTACTTGTTTTGTTTAGCAAATATTTTCTGACATATCTGTAGTCTGAAACTGCAATGTATTGTCATTACCTAGTGCCAGATACCCTCAGATCATCACAGTGCTTTACCAGAGGAATAGTAGTTGTTTGATGCATAGACCAATATTAAGATGGCAGCTATGTAAATTCTTGCCCAACAAGGCCATTTGTGAGGTGCAGCTACAGCCAGTGTAGCAATGATGCATAGCTGTGTGAACAGTCCAGCAACCTGGTGATATACTGGCTGGGGATCTCCTGCTTGTGTGGTATCTTTC
Organism: Protopterus annectens; assembly: GCF_019279795.1. NCBI lineage: Eukaryota > Metazoa > Chordata > Ceratodontiformes > Protopteridae > Protopterus > Protopterus annectens. The sequence goes on along the minus strand of NC_056727.1, from coordinate 264,917,730 downwards.
TAACCTGAGATGTCATATCCTTGTGTGTGCATACCTCTGACTTGTACACTTTTTGGCAGGTTGTCCAGGTGTTTGGATAAAGGTTTCATCCTTTCTACATAAACTTGTGTTTTTATGGCAAGTTAGTAACATGTAATTGAAGTGTGACGTTACAAAATAATACAGACATTACTGTTTCTGAATACATAACATTCAGACAATTCCCTATACTGAAAACCCCTCACCCCACCAACTTTCATAGTATGTAAGTGTGATATTTACAACACATGCCTATCACTGTACCTTTGTTCCACTTTTTTCTGCCCTTGTCCAGACATCTTGCTGTCAGAGGTTGGGAGTTATGGGTGTAGGTACAGAGTGCATTCAACTTTGCAGGCATGTCCATTATTTGTAAAAGCAAACATGAGAAAAATAATTATTGAGAATGACCACTGGCAACAGTACCACACAGCACTTATGTTCACAAAAGCCTTGGCACCTCTGCTACACATCTTTCAAGATGTCAGTAATATGTGTAGCATATTACGCATTGCACTGTGACTTCCAGGTAGTCAGTGGTAGAGCAGTGGTTGCCACTGACATGCATAACAGTTGGCACTGAAGTTATCTGCACATGGCCCTGTCAAAGGCAGCACTGTACCTAGGGCAGTACAAGACGACTGCCAGGAGAACATGCTGGCCAGATCCAGACAGTATTAACCACACATACACATAGCTCATTGACCCCTGCATATTGTGGACAGGCAACATGTTTTCATGTGTATTGGTACGGCCCTGCCAATGTGTGCTATGCTGCTACATCCATGCAAACATATATGTTACTGCAGTTGTGTGGGTTAGGGCACACATGTCCACTATACACATTTGCACAGACTGTTTTGATATTTGCTTTACATTTTCGTTCCATTTACCATACTATTGTGCCCTGTCTTAGGGACTGGAGGCATATTAGTAAAGAGCCCAGGTCAGATTGTACTGGCATCATACCTCTCAACCTTGGAACATCAAAAATCTGGACAAGGCCCATGAAAAATAGGTACAAATCTGTATGCTGTTTAACATAAAATTTGCATACATAATTATGTAACCCCACCCACTCCCGTGGAATTGTGGGATACCAACTTTCCTGCAAAATGAAGAACAGACAACCAAAATATGGCACCAGAGTTCTCCCTGCAGCCATTCCTATGTCCCATTACCTGGCTATTTTGCCCCATTTACCATAAACACTAGTGTGTGCACACTGATTTACTTCTACAATGATTTGTATTTTATTTTTACACTTTACAGCACAATGCACAAACACCAATAGACATCTGTTAAAGTAATACTGTCTCACAATGAAAATAGACTTGGCATTAAAACTTCTCTGCCCTTGAAACTCACATTCATTAAAATAGCATTGAAACCTACATCACATCCATATAAAATGCATCATGCCAGTGGTGGATTGAGATTACCTTTGGGTTGTTTTCAAATCACTGGCCCCTTGCTTGCACACAAAACAAGAAACATACACGTGTTCTTTGACACACCTTCCTGACTTTAGTAAATTATATTCCTTGTATAATACAGCATACTTGTTTGACAGAGCATATTTTAAATTTATTTGAAGATTTTTTCAGCAGGCAATGAAACGAAATGCATGAAACAGTAATGACAAAACTGCCCAATTCAGAACATTTCCATCATAAAAGTCTACTTACGCACACACACAAATATACATATAAAAATAGAATGACAGTAGTATAAGGCATAGGCATCTTGCACAGCTTCTTGCACTCATTTTCAATTTACGTTTTTTTTTGGGGGGGGCAAAAAGGCCAAAAACCAGGGACACATTTTAAACATTGCGTATAATTTAGTTAAAGTTGCTAGAATAAAATGCTGTGTTACCACCATGCATTTCACTGCCAAGTCTTTTGAACACATGACTGTGCACTACAGTCAGAACACACCACTATGCCAAATCAGCAGCTTGTTTCCCAAAAGCTAGGAAGACAAACTTGCCCCAAATTAGGTACAATTTTCAAATACTGATCTTAAACACTTAAAACATTGCTAGAATAAAAGTTTTTTGCTACCATTTATTTTCTGAAGAATGTGAAGTCTGAAATTCAAATGCCTGTCATTAATCAATAAATTCAACCTTCAGCAAATTGTCACAAACATCCTGAATTCACAAACTGTATGGGGAACAGAACAAAAAATTCACAAGTGGTGGCTAGGGACATTAGGCTCTTTTTATCCTATACCCAGGGTACAGGGTTTGAGCCTGAGTACATCTAGCCACCAGGTGTATTATAAAGGGGGCATTTTCACACACACACACTTTCAGCCTCTATGAGGAACATTCCTCATTTTTTGGCAAAAAAAAAATCATGTTTCCCACTCTTCCACATTGACAGGATTTGGCACACATTCTTTAAGAATTGTTTTAACAAATATCTGTGGTAAATACTGAACTATCTCATACTATCTCACCAAAAATACAAGGAAATAGTTAATCATGCTGTGAGCTTCTTAGTTAAAAGTGTTCCACATTGTGCAACATAAGAGTTCATTTTGCAAACTGAAATTTGAAAGCTGTGTCTTCCTTAGCAACTCTGCCCAAATAAAAATGGCTAAATGTTTTGTCCTCTGGTAATATAACAAGTGAAGTGCAGTCAAGTATTGGACGAGCATTTATTAAAGTATCTACACCTTAACTGCTGGCACAATGACATATTTAAGCAGCAGCAACAGATTAATAAGAACTCTTTGATCAGCAAGAAATTAAATAAGTTAATATACTAGCATGCAAATAAAACATCCCAAGCAAATGACTAAATAATGCACCACAAAGTGTAGTGTGAGCTTCTGTGTGTGTTTGAGAGGGAGAGGGAGAGAGGGAGAGGGAGAGGGAGCGAGAGAGAGAGAGAGAGAGAGACAGAGACAGAGACAGAGAGAGAGAGAGAACAATGTCACATGCTCATTTTCAAAAAATGTGCATACATGTGGGTGAGAGCACAAGAGTTTTCCTACAGCAAACAAACCATTCTTACATTATTTTAGTTTCCAAAGTTAAATAAATGAAAAAACTCTGAAAGAACAACTGCTACACTACTCAGAATATAAATCTCTGTATCCATTCTGATACAAGTTGTGCTTAAACCACTAAGGCAGAATAATTAACTGATGGAAAATGAATCAACAGTGCTCCGAAAGATATGCACTAACAAACCCGTCCAACACACTCCCTACATACACTCCTCTCGTTGTCCGTTACTCAGAGTATTAGCTACACTCACTAACAGCATGTGCTACACATAGCCACATGTAGGTAATAACACTAAAATGAATATGTACTCCAGTTTCATTAACTTCACACACACAAACACACACAATCTTACCCTGAGTAGTCGGCTGGTCTGTCTGCTCCTGTTCTCGGTCGTCCTGCCCTGATTGAAATTCTCTGCTCCTGTCCTGCCCTGCTCCTATTCTCGGTCGTCGGTTTGTCTGGCCTGATGTTTCTCGGCTGGTCTGCAGTTGTATTCTCTGCTCCTGTTCTTGGTCGTCCTGTCCTGCCCTGATGTTTCTCGGCTGCTTGCATATACTTTCCTGGGTTCCCGGCGGCAGCTTGCAAATACTGTGGCACAAAAGTTTCTGCCTGCACAGAAAACGTTTCTTCCCACCAGCTTGTAATTCAAATCCAGCCAGCCGGAAATGATGATGCGAGCTCCTTGAGCTCAATTCCGACTGGCTGGTAGCCTGACGGTGCTGACGTCATCGTGCACGTGATGATGTCAGCTCCGACAGCGCAAAAGTTTAAAAAAGGTTTTAAAAAAGGTAAAATAAATCAGAAATGAAGGGGTGCCACTCGGGAATCATGGCACCCCTTCATTTGGACCCCAAAACTCGGTAAAAACTGAGTAATTCGGAACGGTTGAGAGGTCTGACTGGCATACATTTGAGTTTTAGAATTCTTTATCTTCATAGCCTTACTGCAACTGCAGGTCCTGCTATACTATCACTGTGTGAGTCTGTAAGGGGGGTTAATTCAATGTTGCTGCCATTTGTATGCCTTTACCAGACATTTCTCTGTGGTTTTCTACAGCTGACTTGCTGTGTGGATGTGAGGGGTGGTTATGACACCTCCCACTCTGACATCCATGCCTGTGACCTATGACTCCCCACTTAGTTGTCCACACATCTATACTGCAGTGGGATTTGCCACCTTGGGTACTACTGCATAGTATGTGGAGGTCAGTTTTGGACAGATATATCCTGGTGGCCCACATAGCTGTCTGTTGTGTGCTGCTGTCCCACTATGCTACTCATTCCCCTGCATGCATGCAGCATTACCATAGATATGCTAGCAGAACATACTATTCCATTTATTTATTGTTAAGAAGACTTACTGAGAGTCAGAGAGAGGTGTTATTCCCCTGGTGTGTCAGTGTATGTGCTATGCGTAACCTCTTTGCCAAGGCCAGGGCATACTGGGCATGCCTCCTTCCGCCTACTGGGGCAGGCTCAGGTTGTTCCTCCTCTGAGTCACTCTGTGCCTGTGCAGGCCTTGACAATGGTAGGGAGCTGTGTGGCTCTGCCCCATGCTGTTCCTGCTGCAGCTATATCTGCAGGATCATATTGTGTAGCATGGCACATATGATGATAATCTGGGTACATGTAGCTGGTGAGTACTGCATGGCTCCACTGGATGTGTCCAGGCACTGGAACCGTGACTTGAGCATCCCAAACACATGCTCTATTATAATTCTGGTCTGTGCGTGTGCCGCATTATGGAGTTCTTGTTTGGGTGCGTGTGCATTTCTGATGGGTGTCATCAGCCACGGCTCCAGTGCATATGCAGCATCCCCCACTAGGTGACCGTAAGGGATCTCCCCATTAGCAAATCTGTGATACAGCTGTGTCAGATGCCAGATGTGTGAATTGTGATAGCTTCCAGGGCAGCCAGCACATACATTCAATAGTATGCCCTGGGCATTGCACATGACCTGGAAGTTGATGGAGGGGAAGCCCTTGCGGTTGATGTAGACTCTACCCCGCTCACCAGGTGGTGCTTTGATGCATATGTGCGTGCAGTCTATAGCACCCACTACCTCAGGGCAGTCTGCTGTTTGGTGGAACAGTTACATATTGCTGGCTAACACCTCACAGGTGTTGGGGAAATATACGTGCTCACCGGCATGTGCTGACATGGCATACAGGAACTGGTGGAGTACCCTGGATGCTGATGCCTTTGAGATCCCCATCATATCCCCAGTTGACCTTTGGAATGTACCTGTAGCTAGTATCTTTAGGCCTACACATACCTTGGTATCCACTGGGATGGGTTCCCCTCTGTTAGTTCTGTGTGACAGGCATGGCCGGCACAGCTCAACAATTTGCTGTAGGAGGTCCCTGTCCACCCTATAGCACTTCACTATCTCCAGCTCATGTAGCCCCTGGTAGGTTACCCTGGGTCTGTACACTCTTCTGTGTCTCCTCACAGTGGGTTGGTCGACAACATTCACATCCTCACCACCCTCAGCCTCTTCCACATGTTGTTGTTTGAAAGCTATTGCAGCCCCTATCATTTTGTTGTTTTGTTTGTTAAAACTTCCCCGCTTGTATACACAATATGATCCTGCGTGTAGAGTGTGGGAAAAACCAGAGGGGAAGGTGTTTGCATAGTTTATTGTAATGTTCTGGGCTGGGCTGGTCTGCTGCCTGTGTAATTGCCTGATTCTGATACATTCCACCTGTCAGCTATGCTAGTTCTCCTAGATTACCTTCTTACTGCTATTTTCCCTTCCTATTGCCTTCCTGTTTAAGCCCGGGAGTGCACAAATACAGTGCTCAAATGTGCACAGAGCTGCTATTTCCTGGTTTACTTTTTTTTTCTTCAAAACCCGGTGCGCAGCGTGCACACCCACTTAGGCAATGTATTGAGTCCTAGGCAGCCTCAGACACACCCTGTTGCTTAGCTGTGCTAAGCTAGGAGCAAACCTGAGCCACAGGGCTCCAATCCACTTACAGTATGCCTGACACACACCTCTATGATGTCAGCTAACTCCTAGGCTTGCACCAAGCTATTCCTGCTCTTACACTGTCGGGAGCTGACTTGCATGCAGGGAAAATCAGGGATTCACTATCATTCTACTCATTTGCATAGGATTGCCTGCTAATGCATAGTTACATGTCCCACACTGAGCCTCCCCCCTTAGCAACTACTATTCACTGGCCATGTTGTCTTCTGTCTGCCCTTGACTATAATGGCAGAATAGAGATTTTAGTTAGAATGCTTATTTTAGGTTTATTTTCTTATTTTCCCCCCGATTCCATTTGCTCGCTACTGCCCTATTCTTAAACAGCCAAGATCTGCTAAAAAAAATAAGTTGATTTTTTTCCAACTGTTTTCCATGCCAATGGCCTTATATGTGGCCATTGGCATGCTTTCTAAATGATATCCACTCTTTATTTAGAGCTGTCATGGCTATGTTTTGGAATTTGCAGAAATGTACTCCGTTACTGGCGGAGATTACACTAGTCCTGCACAGCCGGTTTTCAACTACCTGGATTGTAAATTCACCTCATTTGCATGGATTTCTCCTGCAAATGGGATAATTTGCATACAGGGGCTGAGTCTGTGCAGGACTAGTGCAGGAGTGCTCCCCCCTGCAGGTTATTCCTAGATCACATGGCAGACATATTGCCAGGTGGAGCTACTGCACTAATCCTGCATGCTGTGCAAGGCTTGCAGAATCTGGGGTGGTTGAAAAAAAAACACCTAATAATTATTTATTAGCCATAACATGCATCTGAGTCTTCTGTGGTGAAACCAGGCTTTAAGTTAAAATATCAAGACCCACTTACTGTGAAAGGTAAAAAATGCAGCTTTAGGAATAAAACATAACTGGAACACGTACTTTCCATAAATTTTGTTTAGGATTTTGCAATCCTGTAATAATTTTATGACTACAGCATACATTAGCAAACAAGAAGAGAAAGCATTAAACTAATTATAGCAAAAAGAAGCAATCAGGCTACTACCAAACATTTATTTTACACAAAATGTGGCAAACCATTTTCCAAATGAAATTTTTTGCTTATTACTATGGGAAGAGTGAAACAATTTAGTTATGACCACATTAGCATCAGATAGGAACTGGATATGGCTAGCTCCATACAATGCAACTAGTTGTCATGAACACAGGTTTTATAAACTGCAATGCCACATTAATACTTTTTTATACCCCAGCTTAGCTATGATTTATCCAAATATCAATTTTAATATGTTAATGATTTTTCCTGTTTGTGTTCTGGAAAACACATTTTGTTACATAAGCAATTGGAACCCTTTCTTACCTCCACAGATTGATCTGACCACAGTCTTAGGCCTCAAATGGTTCACATGGTCCTTTGTCTTGCTCTTTGAATAAACTAGAGAAGGTAAAACCTTTTATGGATATGAAGTCAACTATTTCTCTTACAGTGCTGCTGGCTTAACAACTGCACTTAATAGTTTGCTGTACTGATGTAGTCATATATTTCCTTTGGCTGCTTTCAGCTTCATATTTCTCTCCTTACAGTCATCTAGCTTCATATTGCTCTACCCACAGCCATCTATCATTTAAAGATGTACACATTTATCCATATATTCTCCATGTACATTTAAGAACTAAACATACTTTATGTTTTCTACCTACAACTGTAAACAGCTACTTCACATGAGCATCCCTATTTCTAAGCATTTCATGCTCGTATCTGTGTTATAAACATAACAGTGAGTCTTTAGCTATACAGTTTTCACTTCATAATTAAATTAGAAACTACTCTCACAAGGAAATAGCTTTATTGACTTCTACTAAGGTAGACATACTCTGCAGATAAACCAGTCTTGGACTGCATAATTCTGTATGTTGACACTGCTCTTCTGTATCACCAATGACAAACCATCATAGTTCCCTCCTTCAAATTATTGCCCCTCACCATTTAAGCAATGTGCTTAAAATCTTTACTTTTATTTTTCTTCTAAAACTCATAGCAAATAAGCTTTCTTTCTCAAACATAATAGCACTTGCTGGGATTCTGTAACATTACTAGGAAATCAAGATAGCAAAACATGTAATGTAGTAAGAAATCTTCCAATAAATAATGAGCAGATAGTGTGCCCATGTGGTCCTTATCCATCATCAGACTCTACTGCTTGGTAGTCTATATATTTATATGAACAAATTTTAATTTAGCTCTCTTTTAGAATTCTTGTGTATATTCAATGGTAAAATAAATACCTACGGCAGATGTGTTTAAACAGCCTTCCTTCTACTTCCTCAGTTGTAAAGCACAAACACACACACATACCCCCCAAACGTGCACGCATATCTACTCACAAATGCATTAATAAAGGCTATGTCATTTCATCTAAAGACAGAATAAGTAAACACAAGTGATGTACACATAAGTCATATAAACCCAGAATAACTCAAAAAAAAAAAAAACAGAAAAAAAAAAGTATTTTATGGCACAAAAATGATAATGTCAATGACATATTTTTTCCCATGTGTATATTATTGTAAGAGTTTTCCTCTGGCTGTCCTGTTCTACTTTATCATTTCTAATCTAGTTTGTCATTACTTCCAGTTTTATCAGAGGTAACTTATCAGCCCCAGCCAGTTTACCCTTACTGTCAGATCCATCAGTGGTATATTGTAAGCTCACTCTTGGGGTCTCTTAAGTAAATGTTTTTTGACCCAAAGTCTTTCCTTTCAGAGTACCCTCTGTGTTGAATGCCACTCCCATCTTTATGCACAGCAAAGCCTGTATCCAAATCACAGAAGCACACCTTGGAGTACTCAGCTGTGTGCAAAAGTAGAGTTTTCTAACCATTCATCTGTGTTTTTTGTCATTGCAGAGCAAGGACTAGTTACCTGGAGCATGCTGCATTAGTAAATAGTGAAAGTTGAAATCCATGCTCTCTCGTGCCACTGTCAGTATTCCTGACAAAGAGGAGACTGCCAACACAAACACCACACTACCCACATCACATAGACAAGCACAACATGCACCCACCTATTCAGAGGTCCTCAATAAAAACTTGCCTAAACAACAGAGACCCCCAAAACAAATTCACAAACATTCCACACACAACAGCAATCACATCATACACAGTAGACAACACACCAATATCTTACAAACACAGCCTATTATCATAACAATAAACCAACACAGCCCATAAGGCATAACAATAAACCAAACATACTAGTCATTGGTGACTCAGTAGTGAGACACACTGATGTCCCCCTCACCAGGCTCTTCAAGGAGAAAGTCACAGTCAGCTGTCTGTCAGGTGCCAGAATCTGCCACATCACGTAAGCACTTAAGTCTCTCCACAACAGGTACAAGTATGACTCTGTCATTGTCCATGTTGGTGTGAATGACTTGAGACATACTTGCCTGGATTATATGAAGAGAAACATGATTGAGCTCTCAGAGTATGTGTCCCAGGCAGGTATGACTCTAGCCCTAAGCAGCATCCTACCTTCACCATGAATGATACCACAATACCAACAAAAAATAATTGACTTCAACAATTGGCTTAGTTTCCGGTGTCTTTCCAAGGGGATCTAGTATCTGTCTGCCTGGAAGGACATGGTCGACAGGCCTCGATGCTTTGCCAGAGATGGCCTCCACCTGTCGCCCCCGGGGTTCTGGATCTTGGTCAAGCCTCTTGCCTCCCCATTGTACCTTTTTTAGGCTATGTCCCAAAGACAAATCTTCCAACATAAAAGATCTGTCAAAAAGCAAATTGAAGGCCATGCTGCTCAATACTAGGAGCCTTAACCTGAAAATGCACTCATTGGAGGCTGTCCTCATACTGGAAGATGCTGACGTTTGTGCCATCACAGAAACTTGGTTCAGGGCTGCAGAGAGCACCCCTGCCTTACCAGGCTATACCTCATTCCACACTTTCTGACCCCAAAACAAGGTCAGAAAGACTAAGGGTGGTGGAGTCTCTATTTTCATTAAGGACAGGCATACCTCCAGACTAGTTTGCCAGCATGATGCACTAGAATTACTCCAGGTGCAACTGACAGTTGGCAAGACACCCATCCAAGTTATAGCCAACTATAGACCCCCCTTCCATGACTCAGGACACCCACACCTTCTACCTGGACCTACTTGACTCTATCAAGGTACCCCCTAACATCCTGATATTGGTAACTTCAACTACCCCACCATAGACTGGCTGTACTATTCCTGCACTAATGCACTCACCCAACTATTCCTTGACTTCATAATTTCTAATGCACTAGACCAGCTCATCTCATCCCCCACAAGGGGAGATAACATTCTGGACTTGGGTCTCACCAACATGGCTGACCACTGCAGCACTCCCATAGTATGTTCTTCCTTGGTGAGATCAGATCATTGGTCTGTCTCATTCAAAGTTTCAATCCCATTCAACCCTTTCCCAGCCGTAAGCAGACTAAAAAACTTCTCAAAAGCTGACTACAACCTCAGAAGGGAAGGTATCAGAAGCTTCACACCACCGCTCCCCCTCAGAGGATGCAGACAACTAGGATGAACAGTAACCCAATGCAGTATACAAGTACCCGTACAACTGCATGGACTCAGCCATACTCAACAGAACTAAAACCTGATCCTCAAAGAAACACAAACCTGTCTGGTGGATATCCTCTATCAACAGGCTTTAAAACAAAAGGAAGAAACTGTTGTCCAAGGGTAAAAAGGAACACATTCCAAATTGGAAAAACTAAATCCTCAGCCTCAGAAAGCAAATTAGATTACTAGTGGAAACCTCCAAAGTCAATTATGAGTTGAAACTAGCCTCTGAAATAAAGGGAAACCACAAGTCCTTCTTCAGTTACGTCAGGAACCTCCATGGCAAAGCCCAGGTTTGTTCTGAATTAGTACTTAATGGTACCACTTACACTGATCCTGCTGACTTAGCCAACCTGTTAGCTGACAGGTTCAGTGCAAACTTCACCCTCCTATCCCCCCCAAGGCCAATTCGACATCTCTTATACTTGTCCCACACCTCACATGTCAGTAGATCAAGTGTTAAAGGCTCTATCCAAGGCAAAGAACACAGCTTTCATTGGATCTGATAGTATCCCAGGCTGTATTTTGCACCATCTCCAGGAAGAACTAGCTTCGCCATTGAGCACCGTATTTGATCACAGCCTAATTACAGGATTCATTCCAGCAGATTGGAGAACTGCCATTGTCATCCCCTTGCACAAAGGTGGCACCACTACTGACCTGGGAAACTATCACCTCATTAGCTTGACAAGTCTGATCTGTAAAGCCATGGAGCATATTATTATGGATCTCACAAACAAGGACATAGGCAATCTCCAAGCACTTGACCCCACCCAGTTCGGATTCATCAGGGGCAGATCTTGCCTACTGAACTGGGTTGACTTCTTTGAGACTGTCACCAAGGCCCTGGATGAGGGGAAAGTCAGTACACACAGCTTACCTTGACTTGGCTAAGGCTTTGACACAAACCCCACTAAGACATCATCGAAAAGCTAACACAACTTGGTGTAAATCCCTATTTAATCAGGTGGGGTGGCCAACTGTCTCACCGATAGGACCCACAAGGTCAAAATAGGCAACACCACCTCCGACAGCAGACCTGTCACTCACTAGTGGTGCTCCCCAGGGATCTGCCCTGGGACCCCTACTGTTTGGCATCTACTTCTCAGAGGTCCAGAAAAAGACAAAGAGCTTGTGGCTGACCAAGTCTGTGGATGACTGTAAGTTGGGTGCTGTTATTGACTCCTCGAATGATGGTAACATACTGCAAGAGGGTCTCACAGCTACAAATAACTGGTGCCAAAGTCATGGCCTTAAGTTAAACACAAAAAAATGTATTATCATACCATTCAGAAAAAAACATGGCCCCTACTGATTATCACATCAATGGCAACCCCCGAAGCACACAACCTGTGGTGAGAGACCTGGGTACTCAGGTTGACAACAATCTCACATTCGACCATCATGTGGTGGCAGTGGTCAGAAAAGCCTTTTACTTGGTTCATCTCATAAGTAAAGGGATTGCATTCAGAAAAAAGAGGTTATTACCTCTCTGTACTCCTCCCTCATTATGCCTATAATTGCATATAATGCCCCATTTGATATGTACCTTTCCAAACACCTGCACCAACTGGAAAGGCCACAGAAATATCTCACAAAGAGAATCCATGACCTCCAACAACTGTCCTATGCAGACAGGCTCAAATCACTACCACTGTACTTGGTATCATACAGATTACTGAGAGGTGATCTGTGTCTCACCTACAAGGCAATATTGGGCCCTGCTCTACTAGAGATGCTCCATATCCGTACCCACTTGATAGGCCTAAATCTAATATGCAACATCAACAAAACTTGCTGGAGAGACATATTTGTCTCCCAGAAGCTGCCCTGTCTCTGGAATAGACTTTCCATACATGTCAGAGTACCTCGCTGACCTTTTTCAAGGGCAACCTTGATGAGTGGATGGGAAAACACAAATTTGTCCCAGAGGTTCCACCTTTGTACCTCATTGACAGGGGTGACAGGTGCTGACTGAGGGTTATTTTTTGGGAATAAACTCTTGACTAGGCTTGTAAAGGCCCAAGGGCCATTAGCCCAGTAACCTCCTATGATCCTATGAAATGTACACCCTTAGAGATGAAGTATGCATTTTCCCTAATGGTACATGATTTTGGAATCAGGATATGTAAGTAAAAGTAGTATTTGACCAATGTTCCCACACAGAGGTGCTGAAAAGTTTGACACTCCTGCAAAAATATTATTATTTTAAGTATTAACAGGTTGCATCTACTAGATTTCTAACAGCATGTCTGCAACTGCTTGGAATATGGGCGGATTATAAGCAATCTCTAGAACAAACCTGACTTACCTAACTACTGCATTAGAATTTGATCTAAACACAGTTTCCAGGCATGCATATATGTTGATAATAAAACAGATGACCGCTGTTTTATACTTTATGTGTCACTAGTGTTACCTTGCAAGATATTTGCATTTGTGTTGCAGCAACCCTCTTGCCATCACCTTTTTCTAGTGATGTTCTGATTGATGTCAACAAGATTTCTGTCACATCATAGCTAGTCCACAAAAGCATTACTGATTTATCCATACAGAACTAATTTGAAATAAGAGGTGGTTTTAGCTGCCTGTAGTGAGAGAAAGTAGGTGGTCAACTACACCAAATATATCATACAGAACTTCAAAAAACAAAAATAATAAAATGAACTGAAACATGGCCAGGAAAATGATTAATTGCTTTTATTACACAGGTAAGTGTTTTTGCGGGTAACCTAAAAGAAATTAATCATTATCCTGGCCGTATTTCAGTTTGTTTTATTATTTTTGTTTTTTGGAATATTATTTTGTTTTGAAAACAAACTGTTCATCCTAGCTGCTTTCTTATTGGAATCATACAGAATTTATTTGAAGTAAATTGGTCTTAACTATCCATAGTTGCATTATTTGGTTAAAAGTTTCTAATTATCTTACAACCTTTATATCATTCTATATTCCATATATCTTACCTGTGTTACAAATATGTTCCTTTGCTTCTATCAACTTGCTTCGGTCCTGTTTATGAGAATCATTTGAACTGCTAAACTATTCAACACAGTACACAATTCTCTGCCATAGTTCACATATAAACCATGATTGTATATTAACCGTATCCATTATTTTGAGCAAATACATGGTGGACCGCTTCATATTCATGCATTGTTTATCTTTCTCTCTCTTTTATGGCTGTGACTAGCTGGTAGTGGCTTTAGTATCATCTATACACATAGTATCAAGAGGACTCACCCATCTCTCTCTGTCAACTCATTTGTCAATTTTATTTAGCATTATTCTGCATGCAATGTTAAGACCACTGAGGAGAAAATCATTCTCAGAAATATCAAAGTTGAGTAAAAAAAGGGTCATTTGGCATTTCATTGAATGATTTGGCATAAGAGATTTGTGAAGAATTTCCCAAGGATTCATAAACACCGAGGCTGCAAAAGTTGCCAAGCCAACATTGTTGACATTGCATGTGCAATGAGCCCTGAGGCTTATTACTAATGCATTCAGTTAGGCCAGTGTTCACATCAAGGAGCATCTCATCATGACCACAGTAAAGACCTGCAGCCAGATCACAATAAACCACCAAGGGGACACATTGAAGTATGAGTAGCTGTGGAAAACATTGATAGTACATAAACATTCCAGTAATCAATGCAAGAATGCATGCACAGATGAAGAACATTTGATGTAGCATATGGCACAAAAAAAAAAAAAAACATATATATATATATATATATATGTATATATATATATATATATATATATATATATATATATATATATATATATATATATATATATATATATATATATATATATATATATATATATATATATATATATATATATATGTATATATATATATATATATATATATATATATATATATATATATATATGTTTATATATATATGTGTGTGTGTATATACATATATATATATATATATATATATATATATATATATATATATATATATACATATATATATATATATATATATATATATATATATATGTATATATATATATATATATATATATATATATATATATATATATGTGTGTGTGTGTGTGTGTGTGTGTGTGTGTGTGTGTGTGTGTGTGAGAGAGAGACAGTAGTCTGTAATAGAAGGGAAAGTACCACTGACTGAGACTGCTGATGATGGAGTAAGAGGTTATAATATAGCAACAAAATCTACAAAGATTAACAGAAATAAGTGCAAATTAACTCACAGAACAAAACAGCTGTCAGAATAGGAGAACAGAGAATGTATTATGACAAAACATGACAGCAAAAGAATGTGAAAACTAAACAAGAGAGGTGGGTACAATAAAGTAACATGATGTACCAACCTGCAGCAGTCCTGGCGGCAGCAGAATGTGAGACTGTACTGTGACCTGTCATTAAAAAAAGGAATACATGGCTCCCTGAGGGGAGTCGATCCATCAATTCAATCCACATGCCAGTGTATTCACAATTTACCAACAAGGTGAGCCACTGCAGTAGTTAGTATGAAAGCAGGCATAAAACACACATATCATGGAATGTAGTACATGTGCAGAAAGCTGTCAAGAAAAGAAAGATAGAGCTCAAGGGAAATTAATCCGTGGCTTTCCCATAGAAATGCAGTGGCAAGGACAGCCACTGTTAGAGTAAAACTGTGATAATACATACATATCAGGGAAACGTAGGCTATGTTTTGACTATAAACCAATCATTCTAAGACAAACATACAACACTCAGGGGGTTTGAAACCCCCAGCCAGTACACTGACACTGTAAAAATTACTGCATGAGCACACTGGCCAATAAAGGAGTTAGAATGAAGACAGTAATTGTACTTTATTTTAGACTAATATGCATAGTAAGGCTTAGCTCATTTGCATAATCAAGTGGCAGAAGCCAAGGATTTTTCATCATTTTTGCCATAGGATATGGAATGTCATTTCTATTTAGTTGTATATGACCTGAGAGATTGTTCCCTGACAACTATCTTGTGATGTATGACCATGGAAAAATAATTTTTCCATTAACAAGCCCTTTTTGGGCATGGGTGTGGTATCTATTTATGTTTAGTAATGAGGCATACCACTGATGCACTCAGAGGAGTACAGTAAAACAATAAAATGTATTTCAGGGGGAATGGAATACAGAAGTATGATGAGAACAGATTACTGTAAAACAGCAATCCACCCAAAACTGATTAGAACCCAGGACCTAGTGTAGTGACAAAGACCTCATCACATGAACATGTTGAGCCATAGATGCCTTTACAATGAAGATGTTAACTTCACTGCATTTCATTATTGCTTGGTGACGAGCATTTGTTCTCAGCTAGAGTGACTGATGGCAAGATGAATTGAGCACGTCAAAGTTTTTTCTTTATTTTTGCTATATAACAGGAACTATCATTTTCTTCTGATTATAGATGACCATCAGTGTTATCCAATGCCAACTATCTTGCAACATATGACCACAGAAAGATTAATTCAATATATAAGCCCTTTTTGGGCGTGTGCATGGTGTGTTTATCTATTTTATGAGCAGATTAACGGTTGGAAATGGGAGTATAGAAGAAATGAAAAGAAAAAGCAAGCAGAAGGTCGAACAGAAGGACAACAAATAAAGAATGAGCAAAATGGCAGTGGGATAAGAGTTAGACCTCTCAATGTGTTAACTTTATAATCATGCGTGAATTACACCAGTACTTCAAGTGATTTAATAACCAAACTTATCAATTATATGACATAATTCTACACTGTTTATGGTATACCATTGTAGCCAATCGTGTACATTAATTAAAAGTGTGTGAAGTTGAGAGGTATGGGTGGGAGTACTTGGGGGGGGTATTGAGAGGGGAAAATTGGGAAATGAAGTCTGGGAAGTAAAAGGTGGGTAAGATGGGTGAGGAAGAGTTACAGGGGAATATAGAAATGGCTGACTGGCTGTGTGGTTACACAGTGATGGAGGCAGAGCACAATGGGTGAAGGAGACATCAAACAAACACATGGCAGTCAATGGTAAAGGAATGATTGCATAACAACAGGAGTAGGTATAGACACAAAAGGGATGAGAAGGCTAGGCTTGGAAAAAGGTTTGGGTGTTCAAAAAGGCAGTCTCTGCCAGCTTCAACATAGAGAGAGATTATTCCTCATTCTGGGAGCCATTACCAGTGAGTCCTGCCTCAGGAGCTGGAGGCAGTACTGGCCAGAGATATGACTCAGAAAGTTGCTGTAACAGTCTGTATATGGTCAGTTTGGGCATCAAACCTCCTGCCCATTATCTCCCTCCCACAAACTCTTCCAGATCCTTAACAGTGACAAAATTGCCACCTCCACTTGCACTGCTACTGATGAGTCCCACTGTAGCATCCTCTAGTCCAGGACTACTAGACACAAGTGATGCAGGTTGGCAGGAAGTGGGGAGGCAACTCAGGCAGACTGGGATCCAAATATGCTGGTTGCCTCTGGTGAAAGTGGTGGTGCTGCTGCTGCTGTTGCCTCCAGTGAGGGAATAGCAGACCTTACAGGTGTGCTCAGTCCATATCTTTGCGCTGCTCATATAATAGTAACAGAAACTGAAAGGTATAAGAAAATAAATCAATGTATAAAAGAGAAAACAGCAGAGACTGTTGCGAAAGAAACAGAAAAGCAATGTAACTGCATTCTGAACTATGTTCATATTCATAATACAGTGAAACAAAATAAACTTGTAATAATATGACCTATACAGTTATGTCTGCAGACTTATTGTCTTGTGTAATTATTTTAGGGAGTGCTGTGGCCTACGCCAAAAATCATCATCACATACATCTGATATAAGATCATGATAACTGTGGGAAAGATTTATCTGAACAGCATATCTATGTGTTTGCGATCAGTGATGATGTTGCAGTTCTGAAAGCAAGAGAGCTGTAGATATACATGTAAAATGTAATAATTACACAATAAAACTGCCAAGCATAGGTGATGCACATTGAGCAGACAGGTGTACTTTATTCCCCAGTCAAGTAGTAATTATGGCTAAGACATATATAGACATTCCAGTCTGCAATGACATTACTGGGGTTACACATATAAAATGACACAATGACAGCAGCATATTTTGGGGGAAGGAATTGAACCCACAATCATCCATATAAACTACACATGATGAGCTACTTCCAATCATACTTTAAAGTGTGAAACATGGTAGCCCTCCACCCCACTTTTTGCTGCTGAGAATATATGTTCAGTGGAAACTCCTATTTACTTGATTAACTGTAGCATGACATTTGTTCTTAACCTTCCATCTATAGAGTATAGAACACCTTTTGTAATGTTGAACAAATGATCAACATGTGTAACAGTCAGTAACAGTTAACCAACAACTTCAACTAGAAAGCTCACACCATGGTTAATGTGTCATGTTATACTTATAAAATGCTCTGTAAATGAATTAATATTATTCAGTGTAATTTACCATGGATATCAGTTAAAAAAATTGCTAACACTTGAATGTGTGACAGAAACTTTCAATGTGGAAATGCAAGAAATGTGCCTCTTTAATACTTAAATTCAATTTCCCTAACCTGTTTCTAGTATGTGAGCTGTCCTCAGGTGCTCAGGATTGTGCCCTCCATCATGTAGAACTCAACACAATGTTTATCAGGTTTACAGTTCACAAAAAATTGAGTGATTCAGAAACAATAATAATATGGACTCTTAATACCATAATCATCACATCCAAACAGGAGCCATAGATCATCATGCAACCATGAAAGATTAATATTTGAATCTAGATTCTTCTTACCTCTATCACTTGTTGCTACATAATTATTTACTTATGTAAGGTAAAAGTCCTTAGGTTCATATATAAGTACTAGGCTAGCTGCCCTTGAGGACTATTTTTTTCTTTTGGTGCTTGAATTAACCAATCATTTTCGGTATTAAACTGGTCTTACCCATCCCATGGTCGATAAGTATGTATTACTCCAAGTGAGAATAACTGGAATCATGCCATAGATAATATGAGGTGACCCATGCATGAGATAAAGCATTTAGGAACTGCCTCTTTTCATTAATAGTACAGGTGACAGTCCTGGGATAAATTTTCTATTACCCATCCATAGATCCAAGGTGCACCTGAATATGAATGTGGGTTCATAGGCTCATAGGTTCATAGGTTGGTACTAGGCTATCAGCCCTAAGGCCTATACAAGCCTAGCCATAACAATTCCCTGGATATTTCTTCCCACAATATTTACTTCCCTGGACCCCTGTCTAGCAGGGCTACTGACGTGATCCCCGGGGTGAATTTCCTGTCTCCCATACAATCATCAAGGTTCCTTTTGAAGAGGGCCAAAGAGGCACTCTGCTTGACATGCATGGGCAGTCTATTCCAGAATATGGGGAGTCTCTGGGTCAGGAACCTATCCCTCCAGCATGTTTTGTTCATTGTGATGATAAGGTTTAGATCCCTGGACCATGTGGCTCTGAGGGATTGGGATTTCTTTAAATGGAGCATGTCCAACAGTCAGGGTTTGACATGACCTTGTATGTTAAGCAGAGATCACCTCTGAGTAGACGATATGCCAGAGTATAGATGGAGTTTTTTTAGATGGTCAGCATATGGCATCTTCTTTAGGCCTGTGATTATTTTAGTGATGTATTTCTGCAGCGTTTCCAGCTATTGCAGATGTCTTGTGAGGTACATACCAAATGGGGCATTATACTCTGTAATGGGTCTAATGAGGGATGAGTACAGTGGGACAATGACCTCCTTTTTCCTGGATAAAAAGCCCTTAGTGATGAGGTGCACCACATAGAAGGATTTCCTGACTGTTGTGGCAATGTGGTTATCAAAGGTGAGACCACTGTCCACTGTGTCCCTAAGTCTCGTCATACTTTCGGCACTTAGTGTACTGCTACCTATGTGGTAATTCATGAGTACATGTTTTTTCCCAAAGGGGATAACTATACATTTCTTGACATTAAGCTTGAGCCCATGGCTCTGGCACCAAGCATCTGTTTCTGTAAGGCCCTTTTGTAGAATATCCACATTGTTTGGGGATTCAGTAAAGGCTCCCAGTTTGCAGTCATCTGCGAACTTTGTTAACTAGAGTCCCTTAGTGTTGGCCTGTACTTCAGAGAAGTAGATGCCAAACAAGAGCGGTCCCAGGACTGAACCCTGAGGTACTCCACTTGTCACTTGTCTGGAGCTGGATTTAGAGTCAGCTACTTTTACACTCTGGGTTCTGTCAGTAAGCCAGTTGGCAATCCATTGAGTGATGTAGGGATTTATGCCCAACTTAGTAAGTTCATCTATGATCCCAGAGTGGGGGGTGGTGTCGAAGGCCTTGGCGAGGTCCAGACAGGTTGTGTGGACCGCCTTGCCCTCGTCCACAGTTCTGGAGACTGATTTGAACAAGTCAGTCAGGTTCAGGAGACAATATCGGCCCTTCACAAACCCAAACTGGGTGGGGTCCAGTGTTTGAAGGTTGCCAGTGTCTTTGTTTATAAGTTCCATGATAATGTGTTCCATGCCCTTACAGATCAGGCTGGTCATACTGATGGGATGGCAGTTCCCAGGATCCAAGGGGGATCCCTCCTTTTGGAGTTGGATAACTGTAGCTGTGCGCCACTCAGTGGGCACAAAGCCTGAGGTGAGGTTATGATTAAACATGACACTTAGATGAGGTGCCAGTTCATTTTGTAGTTCATGTAGTACACAGCCCGGGATGTCATCTGGTCCCATGGATGCTGTATTCTTAGCTTTGGAGAGTGCTGTTTCTACCTGTATGGCTGTGATTACCAGAATTTGGCAATCTTTTGGTATTGAGATGGGCCCTTAAGGGAGTGAGAGGGAGGTGAAGTTGGCACTAAATTGATCTGCCAGGATATTGGCAACATCCTTGGGTTCAGTGTATTTAATGCTATTCTGTTGTAGCTCAGAGCAGATCTGAGCATTGCCATTTAGTTTCTTGACATAACTATAGAAAGCCTTGTGGTGCCTTTGGAATCTTTGGCAATATTATTTTCGTAACTAGTTTTTGAGGATTTTTTGAGGGATCTCAGCTTCTTACTGAGGCTGGTAAGGGAGTTTTTTGCATCCCGGGATTTTCCTCTTTTCTGCAACAGTTTCTTCCTTCTGTTGTATAGTGTGTTTATGGCAGGGGACCACCAGATTGGCTTCCCTTTTTTTGGAGGAGAGCATCTTGGTTCTATCTGGGATGGCATGATTCATGCATGAGTGGATGTGCTCATGCAGTGCCTTAGTGTAGGATTCAGCAGTCGAACTTTCAGATACTGTCTGCATGGGTGTCATTAAGTTTGTCACTTCTGACTTGAGTAGCATGAAGTTGGCTTTGGAGAAGTTTTATTATGGAGGTTTCCTTACTGGTGGGTGGAGTGGGATGTGGATGTCATGGGTGATTTGCGTATGGTCAGACCTGACCAATGAAGCGGTGACAACTGGTGTGTATCATCTATCTCCCATGTTGGTAATGACCAAGTCTAGGATATTGGAGCCCCTCATGGGACAATGGATTAGTTGTTCCAGGGCATTGGAATTTATAAATTCCAAGAACCATTGGGAAAAGGTGTTGGTACCCAAGTAGTTTTCCCAATTAATGGCAGGGTAGTTGAAATCACCCAGTATTCGGGTGTTTGGTTATATCTTAATATTTTCTAGTATGTTTAGAAAGGTGTAGTGAGAATCTTGGGGCATGGTGGGGGATCTGTAGCAAGCTACAATTTGGATTGCAGTCTTACCTAGTGTTAGTTGTTCCTGGGGAATTTCAGATGCATTGTGTTGAGCAACTAGCCTAGAGGTGTGAATATCCTTGGTGAATATGGACACTCCTCCACCTTTAGTGTTTTGGTCTTGGTTTAGTGGCCAAAAAGTGTGGTAAGAGTTGTAGCCTGGTATTGCAGGGGTACTCTCTAGAGCCTTGAAACAGGTCTCAGTTACTGCACAGATATCGATGTTCTCCATTTTTAGGAGTGCCTCGAGAGAGTGCATTTTGAGGTTTAGTCTTAGCATTGAGTGAGTTTTATTTTACTTGGATGGGGAATCTGTTCCAGAAAAGACCCTCCAAAACATTCTTTTGATTCTGTAGAAGTGATTTAGATCCCTAGACTGAATATCTATGATGCCATTTGACTTGTCCATCAGTACTGGGTCAGACTGGAGGATGCCTTGTATACCAGACACAAGTCACCTCTTAGCAGTCTGTAGGATACAGAGTATAGTGACAGGGTTTTGAGTTGGTCCATGTAGGACATGCTGTTTAGATCTTGAATCCCTTTAGAAATGTATTTATGTGGCTATTCTAGTTGTTGCATGTATCTGGATGGATACATGCCAAAGGGGATATTATCTCAATGATTGGCCTAATGACGGCTGAATAAAGGGAAGACAATGACATCTCTAGATTTAAATGCAATCCTTTTTTATAAGCTGCACAATACAGAAGGACTTTCTTATGACAGTAGACACATGTTGATCAAATGTTAGGTCACTGTACACATAAGCTCCCAAATGCCGAACAACTGGCTCAGCTCTTAGAGGTGTATTTTCAATGTGGTAGTTCCCCAGGGTAAATGACTTTTCAAAAGCTATAGTGATGCATTTTTTGATATTTAGTTTCATTCCATGATTATACTGCGGTGGTGGTGCTGCAGTAGGGTTGTCACCTCACAGTAAGACGTTGTCCTGTTCGATTCTCAGTTAGAGTGTCTTCTGTGTGGAAACATGCATGAATGGGTGTACCTTCGTTGAAGGTTGTGCGTCAGGGCCGGCAACTCGGCACGTAAAAATCTATTGCCAATCATTAGCGGACCAGAGTTCCGCTGTGGCGACCCCTAACCGGGAAAAGCCGAAAGACACAACAACAAGTTTCATTCCATGATTCTGGCACCAGTTATTTGTTTCGGACAAACCTTCCTGCAGGATGGCTAAGTTATTTGGGGATTCATTGAATGCTCCTAGCTTGCAGTCATCTACAGACTAAGTCAGCTAGAGTCCTTTGGTATCAACTTTTACTTCAGAAAAGTAGATTTGAAACATGAAATGTCCCAGCACTCAGCCTTGGGGAACTCCACTGGTGACTAATCTCTTTGTGGAGGTACCTTCCCCTCTTTTGATCTCCTGCATCCTATTTGTGAGTCAGGTGGCAATCCAGTGTGTAACACAGAGGTTTATTCACAGTTTATTTAGCCTATCTACTATGCCTGAGAGGGAGACTGTGTCAAAAGCTTTGGCCAGGTTGAGGTATACTGTGTGTACCATTTTACCTTCAGTCATTGCTTTAGTGACCTTTTCAAAGAAGTCCACCAGGTTAAATAAGCATGACCTGCCCTTGACAAATTCAAATCGAGAAGGGTGCAGTGTTTGGGGGTTTCCTATTTCCTTATTGATTAGCTCCATGATGAGTCTTTCCATGGCTTTGCATATGAAGCTGGTCAGACTTACAGGTCTGTAATTACCTGGGTCTGTGGAAAGTCATTCCTTATGCTGGGAAATAACTGTAGCTGTTCTCCGTGTACTTGGTACAAAACCTGTATGGAGGTTGAGGTTGAACAGTGGTGCTGGAGGGTGGCTAAACCATGCTTCCTATATTTAAGATGCATCCAGGCATACTTTCAGGACCCATCAATTGAGTATTTCTAGCTTTTGAGAGTGCTTTTAGGACTTGGTCTTGTGTGATAGTTGGAGTCAAGTTGAATTGTGGGACAGACAAAGTTAGAGAGGGGTTAAGTTTTAGTTGAATTTCTTGGCCAGTAGGTTTGCTATATCATTGACCTCAGTATAGGTAACATCATTCACAATCAGCTCAGCACATTGCTTCATTGTAATTCTGAGATTACAAATATGACTAAAAAAGGTTGTGTGATTGTCATTGGCTTGGGTGACTATTTTAGCCTCAAATTTGGTTTGGTGGGTTTTATTAAGCTCTTGAGTTGTCTGGGGTTTATGAATTACTCTTCTTACTTTTGTTCAAAATTCTCTTCGTTTTATTGTAATTTTTTGAGATATTATGGTTCTATTGTGGTGGGTTGTTTCTGGGATTTGTCCTGTGCTTGCTCTTACAAGGTACAGCTGCATCTGTGCAGCTGTTTACATGCTGGTATAATATGGTGGTGTACATTCCTTCATATTCAGGAGAGTTAATTGGGTTTGGAGGGGATTTGAAGATTTCCAATGTATCAATTAGGAGTAGATAGTTTGCCATAGTGAAAATTCTAAAAGTACCTTGAGTGGAGGGGGGGGTGTCTCTGGTTTCAGTTTTATTTCTAAAGAGATGGCTTTATGGTCAGACCTAACAAGTGATGAAGATATGCAAGGGATTGTGCAAGTTGCCCCTATATCAGTAATGACAATATCCAAGATGTTGTTCCCCCAAGTGGGCACTCTTAATTGTTGCAGGGCATTTGTATTGGCAAAGTCCAGGAATGTCTGTGCTTGTGCATTAGTGTAGGTTTTCCAGTCTACAGTGGGATTGCTTAGATCATATAGGAAAATGATACTGGGTTTAATAGTGAGTGATTCCAGTTCCAGTAGCTAGGAGTTGTGACTTTCTTGGGTCATCAAGGGAGTTCTATAGCTAGTTAATATATAGTATGGGACCATTCTGATGTTTTTTTGGACATGAAGCTTTACCATCCTTACTGCGAATCTCTTCTGGATGAAGATTGAAACACCTCCACATTTTCCCCTCCTGCTCAGTGGCTGGTTTAAACATTTGGAAGGTGTTATTAACCTGCATAGCCAGTTTAAACTATGTCTCAATTACAACACAGATGTCGACATCCTCCAGGGTAAGAAGGGCTTGTAGGGAAGGGAGCTTTATGTTTAAGCTCTAGCATTGATGAAAAAAACACTGTCATTATTTTCCTTTGCTTACTTTATTATGTGGGCATGTTTATCAGGTTGGCATTGCCTAAAAAAAGCAATATGGGGGTGGACAATGACATTGCCAATAATCGAAACCCTAGAGGGGGCAGATGCAGGCCATCTCTGGTGAAGCAGAGTGGTTTGTTGATCATATCTTTCCAGGCTGACAAATATTAGACCCCCTTCAGATGACAGCAAAAACTAAGCCAATTATTAAAGTAAATCAATTTTTGCTTATATTGCAGCATCATCCTCAGAGAAGGATAATGTTGCTCAATGCTAGACACATACTTGCCTTAGACACACAGTCTGAAAGTCCATCATGTCTCTCTTCATATTGTCCAGGGAGGAATATCTGAAGTCATTGACACCCATATGTACTGTGGCACAGTCATACTAGTACTTGTACAAGTACTTGAGTGAGTGGTAATGACTGTAGGGTCACAGGAGGTAGCCTGTGGCAGAGCCGCAACAGAGTGGGCAATATCTATGTAAGGATACTCAGCTCACAATGGGTAGGCTGTACTGCAGAACCACTATGTTGCCCTAAAAGTAGACTTTTTGGTGAATCTCCCTTCTCTGATGACACACAGAAACAATTGCTAATGGAACCCTGTCTCTTCACATCCTCATTACGCTGCTACTGAAGCTTTATGTTTGCAGCTCCTGAAAAATATGTAAGCTTCATTTCTAACTGGGAACAGATGTAAAGCAGAATTATTAGACATGCAGACATCGGGCCTTTTTGTCATAATGTTAGTAAAAAGCAGTTTTACACTTCAGATACATGTTGTACCACTTTTGTGACCTAACCAAAACTGCATAATGTCAGCTGAAAGTTTGACAAAGGTTAGCATTCTGAACACATTCAGAGGATGATTGTATTTTCCAGATTACACAGAAACAGCTCCCATATATAACAATAATGGAATGTTTCCCATCAGATTTGCTTAATGGACCCACAAAGGCAAACCCTCAACTTTGAGGTGCCCTTTGCCACAATATTTGAAATACAAACTCCAAGTTAGCCAACCAGTGTAAGCAGTAAGTGTTTTAATTGTAAAGTCAAGCTACAAATCTACAACCTTTCTTTTAACACACTACCTGCAACACTTGCTTCCTCTGCTTACAAAATACAATCACTAACTCTGTCAGGTTTGTGCATTACTCTACAACCATTTTCTACTGTACTGTGCTACTACTCCTACAAAACGTCATAATAAAAGGAAATAACCCCAAACATATGGTCTATAACTGGGTGGCATTACCATCCCTACTAACATTACATCCTGATATGAAAGACTGAGTTTACAGAATGTGAATTCATATGTCAACTGACTTGTATCTCAACGGCACACATGATGACAGTGTTAAGGCCTGACCACTGCAAAAAATTCCTACGGGTTATGCAGCTGCTACACACCATGGTGCAATGCACACCCAACAAGAAAAGAGGCCAGTTGATTCCATCTTGCACTGTAGGCAGAAAAACTGAAAAGATACAAGAATAGGCAAATGAACTGAAGTGTAGGCATATAAACCAGAAAACTGGATTAGGTTCTAAAAAGTCATGTTAGTATGACTGCAGGCACAAAAGAATGAGCAACCAATACTGAACACTGTTCATAAAGACAAGCTACACAACAGGCACAACCAAAATGTATTACAAAATTTTTGTTGACATCTGTTACTATTGTACCTCAGGCAGAAAACCTGCAGAGTAACAGTAACCAGCAGGCAAAAAGAACTGTAATGAAGGCAAAAGGCACAACTGAAGTGTATTACAAAATACATAGCCACAGATGGCTTAGTGGTTAAGTTCTTTGCCTCCCATGGACAAGGTACAAGGTTCAATCCTGATCCTGACCTCCGATCAATGCCTGTTTGGAGGTTGGATGTTCTGTCTGTGTCTCTGTTGGGTTTCTCCCATGTCTGAAAAAACATGCTGAGTGTTTTCATCTCAAACTCAGCAATGAATGGAGCTGTGAACAGCAGCACAGACTCTACATGGTGCCCTATAGGGGGAAGAGTTGTGCAGACCAACCACTTTGGGCATCTACTGTGGTGCGCAGTATCCTCAAGATAAGAGAACACAGTTCACAGACTGCATGCCATGGCAGGGCTAGCCACTTGACAGTGTAAAATATGACTGTAGGTGATTCAGTCATGTTGACTAATGTTGCCAAAAATGGGCATGGGTAGTTACTAGTTATAATTTGGATGAGGACCTGGCCTAGTCTGATCCATGTCAGGGACCTGTACTAATGGTGGGAGGGGTATATGTGCCCCTATTAGCTAGTGTGTACTCACCATAAAGCCCAGCAGCCCTGAGTCAATAAGCTACTGGCTGGCTGATCTAGTTGCCCAGCTTGGGTTACCTGGGATACCTCTGTTGAGCGAAAGCTGGACGTAACACTAACCTGCCACACATGAACTGAGAATAGATTTGCCACCTTTTCAAATGCCCAAAGTGGGACATTTTTTGTAGAAACATCAGATTTTGCAGGGCAAAACATACCCACAGCCAGGACAAAGAACAAAACTTCACTGTTTTGCCTAAAAGCTTATTCATGTATCATTTTAGTTCATAGGTTCATAGGTTCATACTAGGCTATCTGCCCTGGGGTTGATTTGAGTATACTGTGCCCTTTTTAAGGTTTAGTTTACTGTGCCTCTGTCTAATAGTGTCACGGGAGTAATCCCTGGGACAAACCTACGATCCCCCATCCACTTATCGAGATTCTTCTTGAAGGGATTCAGTGAGGTGCTCTGCCTCACATGAACTGGAATTCTATTCCATAGTGAAGGGAGCCTCTGGGTTATGAACCTGTCCCTCCAGCAAGTTCTATTTATTTCTGTGCTGAGGTTCAAGTCCAGCTCTAAGGAATTTAGATTTACTGAGGTGGAGCATGTCCATTAATTCTGGATTTGACATAGCTTTGTATGTCAGGCATAGATCGCCTGGAAGTAGGCGGTATGCAACTGACTAGAGCTGGGTTTTTTTTAACCGAGCAGTATATGGCATCTGTTTGAGTCCCTTGATATTCTTGGTGAGATACTTTTGGGGTCTTTCTAATTGCTGCAGGTGTTACATCCCTAAAGGGGCATTGTATTCTATGATGGGCCTGATGAGGGATGAATAATGATCTAGATGTGAAACCCTTCGTGATGAGGTGGGCTATGTAGAAGGTCTTTCTAACCACTTTGGCAATGTGGTTTTCAAAGGAGAGATTGCTATCAACTTGGGTCCCCAGGTCCCTAATAACTTTCTCTGGTATGACTATACATTTTTGTCATTTAGCTTTAAAGCATGGCGCTGGCACCAGTTATCTGTCTCTGTGAGACCTTTTGAAGGATGTTTGTGTCAGCTGGAGAGTTGATTATGGTGCCAGTTTGCAGTCGCTCTGCGAACTTGGTGAGCCATAGTCCTACCTCAGAAAAGTATAAGTCTGACATGGCTCCAGTAACTCTCACTCTGTAGGTTCTGTCTTACCAATCTTGTGACATAGGGGTTTATATTTAAGCTGGATAGCTTATCTATGATGCTATTGTGTCAAATGCCTTTGCAAGGTCCAGATAGGCTGTGTGGACTACCTTCCCTTCATCTATGGCTTTGGTGACTGTTTCAAAGAAGTCAACCAGGTTCAAAAGGCAGGATCTGCCCTTGACAAAGCCGAACTGGGTAGGATCTAGTGTCTGTAGGTCCCCAATGTCTTTGTTTATGAGCTCCATGATGATCCTCTCCATAGCCTTGCAGACTAAGCTAGTCAGGCTTAGGTCCGTAGAGGCTCCACCTTTGTGGAGTGGGACCACTGTTGCGGGCACATATCCTGTAGTGAGGCTGAGATTGTATAGCTGTTTTATTTGAGGGATTAGTTCCTCTTGTAGTTCATGTAGGACACAACCTGGGATGCCATCTGGTCCCATGGAAGCAGTGTTTTTGCTTTGAAGAGGGCAGCCTTCACCTGAGCATCTGAGATGTTTGGGAGGCAGCCCTCTGCTGGGATAGATACTTGTTCTTTGGGAGTTTGCACTGAACCTGTCTGCCAGGATATTGGCGATGTCTGTGGGTTCAGTGTATTTTTGTCGTTTAGAATCAACTCAGAACAAGTCTGGGAGTTGCATCCCAGGTTTCTAACATAACTGAAAAGCCTTATGATTGTCTTTTTTATGAAGGATCGTAATTTTTGCTAGTACTGATCAGAGATGCCTTCCTTTTGTTTGGGATAGCATGATCCATGCATTCCTGGAATGCATTTATATAGGATTCTGCAGTTTGGGCTGTAGTTTCCACTGGCCCTGGGGCCTTGAAGGATTCCACTTTGGTTTTGAGAAGTGAGAAGTTCACTTTATGTGGACATCCAGTGAAATGGTGTGGAGCATAGAGTCCCGTTGTCCCTCTTGTGGGAGTGGTGACTAGTTGTTCCATAGCATTTGAGTTTATAATTTCCAGGAATCTTCCAGTCAATGTTTGGGTAGTTGAAGTTGCCCAATATAATGGTGAGAGATCTTCATGTTCTCCAATGTTTTCAGGAAAGCTGAATGGGATTCCTGACTTTGAGAGGGTGGTCTGTAGGATGCTATAAACTGAAAAGCAGTCTTGCCCACTGTTAGTTGCACATGGATGGTCTCTGCCACTAACCTGGAGGTGTGGATATCCTTGATAAATATGGAGTCCAGGTTTTGGGAGCCTTGAACCAGGTTTCTGTCACTGCACAGATATCGATGTTCTCCATACTGAGGAGAGCTTTGAGTGCATGCATCTTGAGGTTAAGACTTATGCTTATTCATTTCTTATAACATTTAGGTATTTCAGCCACAAAATAACTGTTTTATGCAATTATTAAAGAAAATATAGGAAAATGTTTATCCTAAAATCTCAGGACATTTTCCATTTTTTCAATTTTTTTGCAGGAGACAACTGCCTAAAAAGGGACTGTCCCTCATAAAGTGGGACAGGTAGTAACCCTAACTGAGAATTGCTATGCTTAATGTAGGTTCACTGACAGGATGCAGCTTGTAAGTGGATGACATGATGATACTGAGGAGGCTAGACATCCTATGTATCCAGGAGATGAGATGGAAGGGCAGTGCAGCAAAGCCACTTGGCTTGAAATCCAGAGTCTACTACTCGGGTGGAGGGCAGGCTAGAAATGGTGTAGGAATTGTGGTGAAAGACAGGCTTCATAAGCAGTAAGGGATATCATCAGAATTAATGACAGACTCAAGGCAGTCAGACTCCAGTGTGATGATAGGGCAGTATTCATAATCTCAGCCTATGCCCCACAGCAGGGTTGTGATAGTGAGGAAATGAGTGCATTCACACAGCAGTTGCAGGACCTACTAGATAAAGCAGGACAACATGAGGTGGTGTTGATAATGGGTGACTTGAATGCACATATCAGGACAGCACATACTTCAGAAAGAGAAACAGTCACAAGATCACATACAAGAGTAGTCAACATGCAACTAAGGAAAAGGCACTGGGGCAGAATCCATGATTGCAAAGTCATCCCTGGTGAAACAGTTGGCCCACAGTATAAACCACTAGTTGCCACAATCAGCTACAAGCAGTGGTCAGAAAAGGCTCTAAGGTCAACAGAGGCCAGGCCGAAGACCTGGAAGACTGGAGAGAAAGTACAACAGTTCAAGGAATTACTCCGGGCTCTAGCACCCCATGAAGAGGAGGAGATAGGTGGAGATGAAGAAACAATAGCATGTGTTAGGACCACAGAACAGATATGCGGCCAAGCCAGGTATGGAAATAAGGTACATAAGGAAAGCTGGGGGTGGAATGCAGAAATCCAGGAAATCATCAAAAGAAAAAAGAGTGCAAGATAAAGTAGGAGACAGAAAAGACTGGCCAGGCTAGGAAGGAGTACTGGTTGGCTAAAAAAGAAGCTAAGAAAAATGTTGCAATAGCAAATAATAGGACATCAGAGGCACTGTATCAACTTCTGGAAAGTGACTCAATAAGGGGAACAAAGAAACTATCAGGTTGCAAGGCAAAGGCAGAAAGAAAATAGGCAGACATCCTTCATAAGGGATGTCAGCAACAACCTGTAACCTGCTCACCAGCCCAGGGGACATCAAAGGCAGATGGAAGGAGTATTTCCAGTAGCTTCTGAATGAAGAAAACCTCACAGAATCTGTACTGCCCCAGAAACAGCCTACAATGAGAGAGAGAAGAAGTAAGAACAGCACTAAAGAAGATGAAGTCAGGAAAAGCAGCAGGCTCAGATGAGGTCACAGCAGATATGATAAAGATGCTGGGTGAGAGAGGGGAGAAATGGCTCCTGAGGGTACTAATAGAAAAGGCATATCTCAGATGACTAGATAGTAAGCCTACTCATGCCAGTGTACAAGAACAAAAGGGACATCCACAATTGTGGGCAGAACAGAGGCATCAAACTCCTATCACATTGCATGAAAGTTCTGGCGAGGGTGATTGATAAATATATACGCAGAGTAGTAGAATGTAAGATAGTAAATGAGCTGTTTGAGTTCAGATCAGGATGCAGCACAACTGACCCGATGCTTGCATTGAGACAGATACTTGAGAAGAGGCTAGAGATGAGGAGAGAGTCCAACTGGGCATTCCTAGACTTGGAGAAAACATATGACAAGGTCCCAAGAAAGCTGATCTGGGCAGTACTGTGGTGGTTTGAAGTCCTAGAAACATTGGTAGAATTAGTGCAGGCTATGTACAAGGACCCAATGACTCAAGTACTGATGGTGTCTGGCCTTACCGAGGGGGTTCCCAGTGGGTGTGGGTGTACATCAGGTTTCAGCTCTGAGCCCACTGCTGTTCATACTGGTGATGGACTACATTAGCAAACAGGTTGGAGGGGACAGATAAACAAAGCTACTGTATGCAGACGATGTGGCAGTACAGGCAGACTCTGAGCTAGAACTTCAGCAAAGAATAGGTGAATGGAATGCAAATTTGAAGGCACATGGGATGAAACTAAGCACAGATAAGACATGGTAATTGCAGCAAATTGGGGAAATCAGAAGAAGCTGAGAATAGAGATAGAAGGGAAGATAGTGGAACAGGTAAAATGCTTCAAGTATCTGGGAGGAGTAGCTGAGGAGCAAGGTAGTCTGAATGAAGAGGTCAAACCTAGAATCAGAGGGGCTGCAGCCAACTGGCATACAGTATCAGGTGTAGTCTATGACAGAAGAAATGAAAGAAGCTGAAAAGTAAGGTGTACAAGACAGTGGTGCAACCAGTACTACTGTATGGTACAGAAACCTGGGCAGTAAAGGCAGAACAGTAGAAGAAGCTAAAGGTGATGGAAATGAAGTGCCTGAGAAAGGTGATAGGATGCACACTGTGGGACAGACGAAGAAATGAGGACATAAAAGCAGAAGCCAAAGTAGCTCCAATTACAGAAAAGATCAAAGAGAACAGATTATGGTGGTTTGGGCATGTGTAGTGAAGCAGAAGACAATATGATGAGGAAGATTTGGGACAGACAGGAAAAAGGTAAGAGGAAGTGAGGACATCCAGCAAAGAGGTGGATGGATTGTGTGAAAGAAGATTTGTGACAGTCAGGCAAGAGTTTTGAAGAAGGCAGGTGTGTGGCACTGAATTGAGAGTGTTAACACGATACCCCGACCCCATGTAGAAAAATGGGGAAAACGGGACTGATGATGATGATGATTGAATGAGTGTACAATCTGATGGATCCCAGCATTAGACAAGTAACTGTCATTCTTTCCTCTCTCAGCATAAAAAGAGGTACATCTGTATGTCTTACAATGGAATCACCTTTAACTAGAATGTTTGGTTGGGTAGATGCCTGCCTTATGGGCTCAGCATGTGTGACTTTAGGACTCCTTGTGCTATGGGAGGAGGTAGGATTAACCTTCTGAGTGTGCTTTGTTCCTGTGTTGTGTTTCAGAGGTCTATGAAGTTTATGCAAGTTATTCTTTAGATCATCATCATATGACAGATTCTATGTATTGTGATGGCTTTGATGAGGTGTGGTCTGTAGGGTAATGCTGACAATTTTGGCATCTGAGTTTTTACTGTCTATGAGATTATTACCTCCAAGAACATAATGTATGTGCATATCTCACACACTCTGTTACGATGCTTGAGTAATAGGTGATTGTCAGACAGCATGAGGCAGTTCTTTCAGTGTCTTAAAATACCCATCTCAATCAAGCAAGCTAAAGAAGTTTTAGAGAAGTGCTGATCCATGCTTTCAAAAGGAATGACTCAGAAGGGCAGGGGTGACTATAATTACTTGCTGTCTGGCTTGTTTAAGATAATGTTTGGGTCTAATTAGTCAAAGAACATACCATCACCTTATTTCAGTATCAAAAACCCAAATAAAATACACAGCCATTGCAGATGACCTAAATATTTACTTTCAATACCCTAATACTGATCTTGGTAAAATCTTAATTTCCATAGACAATTTCTCCCAAGTATCTAACTACACAATTAATCATAATAAGTCAATTATCTATCCACTAGACCCCCTAGGCCATAAGGAGTTTTATTTTCCAGAGACTAATATAAAAGTTGAATATAGTTTGATTTGATTTGATTATTTCAACTTGGACTAATATAGTCTGCAACATTAGCCAATGGGAAAAGCTTAAACTGTCTGCTTTATTGAAGGCCTCAGTTGTCAAAATGAACATACTCCCTAAAATTTTATATCAAATGAATGCCACTTTCATGAAAATTCCAGCTACCTTATTTAATAAAATTTAAGTTCAACTAGCAAAATTCATATGGTACCAGAAGAGTACAAGAATTAGCTACAACAAACTAATAATACTACCAAAAGAAAAAGGAGGTCTAAGCCTTCCAGACTTCCACCTCTACCATGAAATTATTATTCAAATAGCTAACTACGATCCATCGGGTAATGAATGGTACCCATTATGGATTAAATAATTTCACCAAAATGTTATTTCATCTAAAATTAACCCAAAAGCGATTCCCTTCCTAAATCAAGAAACCCTTAAGACAGTAAAAATTCACTCAGTTTTAATCATGTAAAATTTTCAAGAAACTGCTAATATCATTAAAACTAAAAGATACGATTACTCTTCTACAACCAATACACAACAATCTTAATGTAAAACTAGCAAACTCTATGTTAAACTTAGATAAATATCCGTTAATAAAAAATCATACAGTATGGAACCTCTACCGATTACAAAACTTATTGATGGAAAACATCAAGAACACTCTTAAAGCAAGTAATAAATACAATGTGATAATAAAACAAATCTTATACTTAGTTAACAAAATAACTAAGGATATTATTGTAAATGAGCACGATATCAGCAAGATATCAAACAGCACAACAAATTCAAAAGTTGCTCTTATACAAAAAGAAAATGTTCTCAAATATGTATAAATTAATAACTAAAATAAAATATCAAAATACAATCCTATTTTCAAAGTATTGGGAAGAAAAATGCAGTAACTTGACAGAAAAGCAAAAGGAATTAGCCACTGGAAACATTATAAAACTGACGCCATTTAAGAAACTAATATACACTCAAATCATGATCTTCAGTAATGCATACTATACACCTGCCCATCATACCATACACCTGTCCATCAAACCATACACATGTCCATCTTAACAAATTGAATCTATCTAAGTCATCTTATTGTCCTATTATTCCTAATAAAGAAGCTGATATTTTACATATCTTCAGGAGCTGCAAAAAAGTTTATAAACTGTGGTGCTCACTGAGATTTCTCTTAAAAAGCATGCTACTCAAAATCTACACTATCTTGGGAAACAGCTATACTACATATTTTTAAGAGCAATAATAATAACCTCACTAAACACATCACTATAACATTATGTGCCTTATTAAAATTTTACATAGCCAAAAACTGTCTGGACAGATCCAAACTTAACTGGACAGAATACAAGAACATGGCAAAAAAACATGTATTAGCTAAGAAGCTGTATACCAAAAGTCAAAAGAACCAGACATATTATCAGAACTACTGTAAAGCTTTAATTGATATTTTATCATGAAGGGCAAATTATGTAAATATACATAAAGTTATTAAACACTCTCTTTAGTTAAAATATGTATATAATGTATAGTAGTTTAGATTTTTTGTGTATCATTAGGTTGGTGTTATGCTTCAAGATATACTCTTATTGTATTAACATAATTTATAGGTCAATTGCTTTACTATATTCATGCCTCATGGCTGAATCATAACATAATCATAACTTCATGGTACACCTTTGTTGTCAATTTCAGCTAATTTGAAATTGTTTTTTTTTTTCTTTTTATCACAGTGTGTGAACACCTAGCTTAATAACTTGCTAGTGTTATGCAAATTGTAACATCAACAACTTCTATTGTAGTGTATACCATTTTTTATTTCAAATTATGAAAAAAATTAATAAAAAGATATTTGAGAAAAAAAAATGTTTAGGTGGACTTAGTATTAAGGTGCGGGAAAATGCACGGTTATCTGGCCAGGTGTATACTGCAGCTCAAGGAGTATTTATTTGTGCTTGGTGCAGGTTATCTGAGCCTCAGTCCTGGACTTTTAAGGTTGCTTATTTTTTGAAGATCTCTTATAGGAAAAAGCTCTAGTATGGACAATGCTCATTTCTCACAGTTCAGGGTTTTCCACGCTTCTCTGAGTCTTGAAAAAAAGACCCTGGGTGAATGCAGCTCTGTGCAGGCTACAACAGACTAGTTAGAGAGGGATCCAGCCAAAAAGCCAGTAGTGGAACTCTATGTCTTCAAAACCTGTAGCAAATCACGGGTCACTTAGTCCTATGACTCTGAGCTATAGGTCAATGACCCCAGGTAGGTTAGAATTTCAGAAGCTTTAGTTTTATTACAGTGGGGGCAGGGACAAACTGCAGGGAGCAGCAGAGACAGCTGGGACAGTGGCAATTAATGCATCAGTGAAGGCTGGGAGGGCTGTAACAATGTAGCAGACACAAGAACATGGCAAAAACAGTAGCAAATGTTTCAACAGTAGGCATAAATGCATGCAAACTCCACTGCCCACCACACCACACACCACACATTGTCCACACACCTGTCTCTCACAGCCACTAAGGCCTAAACATAAACCCAACATATTAGTCATAGGAGACTCCATTGTGACATGCACAGATGTGCCGCTCACCGGGCTGGATAAGGAGAAAGTCATGGTTAGTTGTTTGTCGGGTACCAGAATCCTCCATATCACCAATGCATTCAAGTCTCTCAACAGATACTGTTATGACTCTGTCATAGTCCATGTTGGAGTGAATGACTTGACACGTACCTCCCTGGACTATATGAAGAGAGACATGATTGAGCTTGCTGAGTATGTGTCCCAGGCAGGTATGTCCCTAGCCTTAAGCAGCATTCTACCATCACCCAGAATGATGCCTCAATACAAACAGAAAATGATTGACTTTAACAACTGGCTTAGTTTCTGGTGTCATTTAAAGGGGATCCAGTACCTGACAGCCTGGGATGACATGACTGACAAGTCACAATGCTTTGCCAGAGATGGCCTGCATTTGGTTTCTGGTGTCATTTAAAGAGGATCCAGTACTTGACAGCCTGGGATGACATGATTGACAAGTCACGATGCTTTGCCAGAGATGGCCTACATTTGTCTCCCTTGGGCTTCAGGCTCCTGGCAAAGGCTCTTGCTTCCCCATAGTGCCTTTTTTAGGAAATGTCATGAGGTCAAAACTACCAACATGAAATTTCATCAAAATGTAAATTAAAGGTCATGCTGCTAAACGCTAGGAGTCTAAACATGAAACTGCACTGATTGCAAGCAATCTTAATCCTGGAATTAGCTGACATTTGTGCAGTCACAGAAACTTGGTTCAAAGCTGCAGAGTGCAACCCAGCCATACTAGGTTACTCATCTGATCATTCATTCAGACCCCAAGTTTTGGGCCGCAAAACAAAAGGAGATGGAGTTGCAATATATATATATAAAAGACATACACACGGCTAGGCTGGTCAAACAGTATTATGTACAGGAAATAATCCAGGTGCAGTTAAAAATTGGCAAGACCCCTATTAAAATCATAGCTAGCTACAGGCCCCCAACTCTGACTCAAGATGCCCACTCCACCTTTCTGGACCTCTTTGAATCTATCAAGATTCAACCCTTTACCCTGATGCTGGGTGACTTAAACTATCCAACCATAAATTGGAAGAAATACTCATGCCAAAACACAAATACCCAGAGATTCCTTGATTTTGTCAATGCAAATTCCTTGGACCAGTTGGTTGAAACCCCAACAAGAGGTAAATATATCTTGGACTTGGTATTAACCAATATGAGTAACTACTGCAGTGTCATCATCCCTGGAAATATCTGACCACAAAGCAGCTACTTTTGAAGTCACCACCCCCCCCCCCCCCCAGCTAGGGTCAAACAAAAAAACTTCTCCAAAGCTGATTACAACCTCCTGAGAGAAGGTATAAACAGCTTCACAGCCCCACGCCCTCCACAGAAACTGCCACATATGTCCAAACTTACACCAAAGTACTATATGAGCATTTATATAGCTGCATGAAATCAGGAATACCAGACAGGACAAAATCATCCTCCTCAAGGAAGAGTAAATCTATCTGGTGGCCATCTACAATAAATAAACTCTATAATAAAAGGAAACAATTGCTGTCCAGGACCAAGAAGGAGCAGGTGTCCAATTGGAAGCAATCTCTTCTTAGCCTGAACAAGTAAATAAGAGCACTAGTGAAATCCTCCAAAGCAAACTTCAAGTCCAAACTGGCCACATCTGCTAAAGACAATCATAAGGCTTTCTTCACATATGTCCACAAGCTCAATAGAAGCACCCAGATCTGCTCAGAACTGGTGGTCAATATCACCACATACACAAACCCTGTAGATATAGCCAACCTGCTGGCAGACAGGTTCAGTGAAAACTTCACTCCTCTGTCCCCCCATCAGTAAAACAGGAAATCCCCAGTATCTGCTCCCCTCCTCTTATCTCTAAGGAGCAAGTCATCAAACAGCCTCCATGGGACCCAATAACATCCCAGGTTGCATCCTACATGAATTCAGGCAGGAACTTGCAGCACCATTAAACACCTTATTCAACCAACGCCCAAGTACTGGCTTCATCCCAGCTGAGTGAAGGATAGCTACTGTCATCCCTTTGCACAAAGGTGGAACGTCCGCCGATCCAGGAAATTATAGACCCGTCAGCCTAACTAGCCTGATCTGCAAGGCCATAGAGTGGCTTATCATGGACCTCATTAACAAGGACATTGGCAACCTCCAAACACTTGATCGGACACAGTTTGGTTTTGTCAAGGGGAGATCATGCCTGTTAAATTTGGTCGACTTTTTTGAGACAGTTAACAAGGCCATAGACGAGGGGAAGATGGTGCACACCACCTACCTTGACCTGGCCAAGGCCTTCGATACTATTTCCCACTCATCTATAATAGATAAACTCACTCAACTAGGCATCAATCCATATGTTACCAGATGGGTAGCAAACTGGCTTACTGATAGAACCCACCTAGTCAAAATAGGGGAAGCCACCTCAAGTAATAGACCCGTAACAACTGGTTCACAACAGGGATCGGTCTTGGGGCCTCTCCTGTTTGGGATATACTTCTCAGAGGTGCAGGCCAAATCTACTGGGCTATGGTTGACCAGGTTTGCAGATGACTGCAAGTTGGGTGCTGTCATCAATTCCCCTAGTGACATGGACATCCTCCAAGAGGGTCTCACCCAAACAAATGACTGGTGCCAGAAACATGACTTCAAACTGAATGCCAAAAAATGCATCATCATCCCTTTTGGGGAGAATGATGTCCCCACAAATTATCACATTGATAATAAGGGAATAAGCATGCAATCAGTTGTGAGGGACTTGGGAACCCAGGTTCATAGCAAACTGACTTTTGATCACCATATTGCTTCCTTTGTACGGAAAGCTTTCTACATGGCCCACCTCATTAGTAAGGGTATCTCATCCAGGGTCAAGGTGGTCATAACATCCCTGTATTCTTCCCTTATAAGACCAATTATTGAATACAGTGCCCCTTTCAGCATGTACCTCACAAAGCAATGCAGCAGCTGGAAAGACCACAGTGATTCCTCACCCAGAGAATCCAGACCCTCAAACATCTACCCTACACAGATAGGCTAAAAGCCCTGTCCCTCTACTCAGTCTCCTATAGACTCCTCAGAGGTGACCTCTGTCTGGCATACAAAGCAATCTCAGAACCCGCCCTGATGGGACTGCTGCATATCCGCAAGTCAAGCTGCACTCGAGTAACCCACGCACGAGACCTCAACCTGGTCTGTGATATCAATAAGACTTGTTGGTGGGACAGATTTGTTTCCCAGAGACTCCCCCTTTTGTGGAATAGACTCCCTCTCCATGTAAAGCAGAGTACCTCATTAAACCGTGTTAAGTGCAACCTGGATAACTGGATGGGGAACAGAAAATACACCCCTGGGATTCCACCTATGTCCCTGCTGGACAGTGGCATAGGATGCTGACTTTTTGGAACATGGGCTAAATTCTTGGCTAGGCTTGCAAGGGCCTCAGGTCCAATAACCTAGTAACTTCCTATTATCCTATGAGTAGCAAATTTAACAAACTGGAAAGAAACTTTAATCAGTCAAATGATAAGCAGAATATAATGCTTTAGCTACAAAGCTGGAATGTAAACAGCTGTAGAAGCAGAGAAGCACAAAACCTGCATGAAAAATTATGATACTGCCACTGTGGTAGTTCAAACTACAGACTAAGACACAAGACCAGTTATAGATTTACCAGAAAACTTCTTATGGAAAAATGCAGTAATAAATGTTTAAATGAGCCTCAGATCCTGCAGTAGCTCACAATTCTGCCAAAAATGCAAATGGAATACAAGACTAAGTTCCCAGACTGACTTCAAATACAATCATTTAACTTTTACAAGTAATTCTACTTCTGGACATAGAAGTGCAGTAGAACAAATAAATGACACTCAAATCTTACAGTAATTCACAATTCTCCTGCAATTTCAAATGAAACTACAAGGCTAAGGTCCCCAAACAAGTTACTTTTGATAGAAATGAGGCAAGTGTCAGAAAATGCAGAAATAAATGTATGAAACTGAAGG
The DNA here is from genome assembly GCF_019279795.1 of Protopterus annectens. Lineage (NCBI taxonomy): Eukaryota > Metazoa > Chordata > Ceratodontiformes > Protopteridae > Protopterus > Protopterus annectens. The sequence continues at coordinate 264,878,118 of NC_056727.1, read as the reverse complement.
CAAGTATTAAGTACAAATTAAATATGCAATAACAACCAGGAAGTGTATGAAATGGAGGGCAACAGGTCGCGGGCCATCTACTGAACCACTCCTTATGGACAGGGAGGAGTTCTTTGAATCACTTAACAGCAGTGTCACTTCAAGGTTGTTTCATAGTGTGGATCTGGATGTCGGGGCAGAGACTGATAGACCCCCAAGAATTTTCATTGATGGTAACCCAGATATGTAGTCCTACTATCACTATCCAGAGCTATTTTACCTTAGTCACATTACAGTTTATAATACTTGTCTCATTTGTGTCGTATTGACTTGTCATCCAAGTGCAATATCCATCTGCACAAGGTATTGGCAGGTTATAACTCAGTATCATATCTTTATAGTCATCGGTTGCATCATTCTCACACTTGATATGTTTTGATGTATTTGCAGGTGAAATATTCTCTGGCACCAGCACAGTGGAACTACACCCATCTGATGTTGGGGATCTTTAGCCTCTGTTGATGATTTTAGAGATGAGATGTCACAGTCAGGGGACACAGCACTGAAATGTGTCCAGGGTGCTGGACACAGGAAGTATAATTCCCACATCCTCTCTTTAGACTATGGACACAATCTCTATGCTTGCACATAGCTAAACACACTACCATCTGAAAGTGGAAAGGTTGATGGTGACACTGTAGATCAGGGAAATCTGGTGGCCCCCATTAGAGTCATCTCTGAATCTTCCCCTAGCCTTTGGGTGCCAGTTGGTACCAGTACTCATTGGAGGTGCCAAAGCTGCCAGTCTAGATAGGATTTTGTAAATAATTTATGTCATTGTAAATATTAATATGATCCACAGGCTTGTTTCACAAATGTAAAGAAAACTGTGCTATGTGCTAAGCTTCAAAAATGTAAACACAGTGCACCCTGCTAGAAGAAAGCTGATAAGTAAAGAATTTTACAACTGTGTATGATCTCAAGCTTGGAGACAGGATGTATGGGCTAGGAAATTCTTTCTCTTGTCCTAAGACAGATAATTACTAGGTTTCGCATGTAAAGTGTCTTTTATTGATGTGGTTTCCTGGCAGGTGCAGATCAAAAAGAAATGTTAAAACTTTGAGTTCTGTGAGCCTGGGCGACTTCATCAGAACTGTCAAGAATGATGTAATCTGAACTGACTCAGCAGTAATGTGTATTATCAATTTAAGGGCTATCTCAGAAAGTAAGGATAGCATTTTGTATTTATCTGAACATGAACACATCAGCTCACCAGCACTTTGCCTTTGTTCTGTAAGTAAGATATTTATTTAGATGCAGTGATTTCTCTTAGAGATAGATAGAAATATAGCCAGATTAGTCTAGGTGTTTTCTATATTTATGTGAGCCTATCCTACAATGTTGTTTTAAAGTATTTTCCTGTGATTTCTGAACTCGGTAATGGCATTGTGTTGAATGAATAACTATTGTCTTGCGTTTTGATTATTTATTATTAAATATTTTAAACCTTTCAACTGTGGCTGATTTGTGTAGAGATGATTTATGCTCTCAGAATACTTGCATGTATTTGGTGATACTGCATAAACCACTCCAATAGCCTTAGCCCTGGGTTACACTTGCTATTTGCTTACTATTTGGATAACATTACACAGTGGAATTGGACACTCTTTGGTAAGGGCCTTTATAGGAGCTGATAAGAATAGCTGATAAGAATAGCTGGTGGCAGTGGATTACTACCTTATAGCCTGGGCAGAAGGGGCATAGCCAGCCTTCCCCAGGAGTGTCTGTGTGTTTGTATATAAACCAAATCTCAAAGTGTGTGTCAGCTGCTATGGCAGGGACAAGAAGCACTGGTTGGATAGAGAGGGCACTGGAGGCTTTGGCCTGACTACTGGGCTGAGATATGAACCCAATAGCTGTGCCAGTGGGGAGTCTTATTGGGGATCTGGAGAGAAAGGGAGAAACAATCCCCAGACTGACTGTGATCTCTGTGTGCTCTTAAGGGAAATTGTACTTTACTGTGTGTATACTTGTTATTCTCCCAGTGTGGATGCCCCTCACTGGTGTTAGTGGTAAGGATTGAGGCTCCTTGATTACTGAGCCAGTGCACAGGCATCATATGAGGTATGGTTATCAGCCTCCCCCAAGACATGTATCAATAGCTGCACAGAAGGGTCCACAGAGAGGGGTTGGTACAGTTGTTCACTGGAGGTATGGTTATTACCCTCCCCTGAGATTGGTGTGTCAAAAGCTGCCACCCATCGTATGTGCAGGACTATCATGTAAAGCAGAGCTGACTTCGAACAGCGTAATAGCAGAGGTTGTGAGGATGATCTAGGCTGAGCATGCTGACATGCAGGAGTGCATGAACTGTATGTGTCATTTGTTGGATCAAATGAATCACACATTAGATCATGCAGCATCTACTCTGGGTCATTTGTCTATGGTGAGGGACCATCCTCATGACCAATAATCTGCAATGTCCTTGGATATTAGTTGGCCTGGCCATAAATGTTTGAGTTCCCACTGCAGCAGTGCTAGCATGTCCATTGCAGCATTTATGGATGTGTCCACACCCAGAGTTCATTGTCATGCTGGCACATCCTCCAGCAGATGCCAGCCACAGTCAGATAGCACACTCGCATCTAGCCAAGGTAGTGTGTCAGGCTGTGCAATGTACTGAGGCTGTGTATTGCGGACACAGATACTACCATAGACCACAGCACATCCAACACATCCATTGACCCTGGTTCTTCTTGACATTGATACCCTAATACCAGTTCTGACACTTCCCAAAAACACTTGTTTTCTTTTTATATACATCAGTGCTTCCACTAGCACACTTCTCAGTGAATGCTATGCACTCCTGTACTCTTTTCCACTGTGGCACAAATGATGATAACTGTGCCTTGCTCTTTGTACATTGCTGATTGGGTTGCCTATGTCTGCTGATCAGCATGGCTAGCCTATGCATGCACAAGCATAGCCTAATGTTTTCGTATGCATTATTTTTACTGTGTGTATCTAGTCATCTTTTGCATAGTTATGATGTAAAACTCTGCGCAATCCACTGCCTCTTTTGCTAGTGCCATCTAGAACAGGCCTGCCTCTAACTGACATGGTCATCCCCTGCTGCTGATTCCTCTCCTGATTCCTTGTCTGTCTCAGCTGCCTTTGCAAGAGGCCACACTACTGTAACTGCTTCCTAACTATAATATTGTGCAACACAGCACAGACAGTAAGTATTTTTGCACATGTGGCAGGATGGGGTTTCAGGATACCATTGTATGTATCCAGGTAGAGGAACCGTGATTTCAGCAGCCCCAAAACACATTCTCTGATGTTTCTGGCTTGTGATAGGGAATGGTTGCAACTGTGTTCTGTTTGGTTATGGCGATTACTAATTAGTGTCATTAGCCAGGATACCAGGGCATAGCCACAATCAGCCACAAGATGCCCCTGTAGGAAGTCACCCCTCACACGACACTGATAGCAATCACTTGTGCGCCATATGTGGGAATCATGGAAACTGCCTGTGTGCTATACACATATTGTAGATGTAATCCTGTAAATTACAGACCATATGACTGTTGATGCGGTGATGCCCTTTGTGGTTCATGTACTTCATTGTCTGTCCACTGGCCTTGATTTCAGTGTGGGTACAGTCTATTGCCCCAGCACTTCAGGGAAGTCGACGATAGCATAGAAGTTGTGCTTGGTGCTTATTTTCTCTTCTGGACTAAGTAGGAACCACTTATGTTCCTCACATGCTGAAGCATAGCATTGAAAACTAGCAGAGTATTCTTGAGGTAGATGGCTGCGATATCCCCACTGTGTCCCCAGCGGGGTCACTGAAATGTCCCTGTAGCTATTAAATGCAAAGCTACATATACCCTTATATCCACTGGGATGGCTAACACCATGATTCCCTCAGGGCATCAGATAAAGCAAATACATGTCAACTATTTGTTGCGTGGTATGCCTGTAAAGGGAGAAATGGTTGGCATAATGGTTTGTAATAATCTGCAGACTGATAACCTAGTATTTACTTATGAACTCTATGAACTAATGCAATTCTTTATTTAGAGGTTGGAGGCTGGTACAAAGGTTAAAGTGTTTACCTCATGAACACAAAGTTCAGGGTTTAATTCTCACTTTTGGAAGGAAAATTGGCTAGACTTAAAATGGCCCACAGAGGCAGCTAGCCTAGTAACTACCTATGAAATGATGTCCCTATGGTAATGGTCCACTATATTTGTGTCAAAAAGGGCATGAAAAATATGGCTGGACGTCGCCAAGGGCAACATCTCATGCAGCAGCTGTTATAAGAGGCTTTTATAGATACAGGTTTGCGATAGCTGTGACAATCCCTAACATTGTTCATTAACTTACACTGCCTGAACACAAGCATCTGGTCATGTACAAAGCTAAAGCAAGTGCAGCAACCCTGCATGACATCTATATATTTCTAAATTGCTCCACCATGTTTTTACACCATTAGCCTCCATGACATATCATTATTTGTCATTTGCATATAACATGGCTGGTCATGTTATTTTGGCTGGCCATGTCAGGTTTCCTGAATTACACATGCCATGCTTCTCCCTGCTTGTCAAATTCACTTAGCACAGTGCAATGAATGTTGATGAATTCTGCCCATTATGTGCATTTTCATCATGACTACTTACAGATAATAGCTGACCACAGTGGAGTATAACTAAGATATTGATCATAGAGTTTTGAAAGAAGCACAAAAGTACCTTCAGTGAGGGCAAAAATGGCACTGCTACCAAATAATTATGAAGGAACCTTACATTCAATAAAAGAAATGTTAGCTGATCCCAAGCAAGAAAAGTAGAATGTATCAATATTGAGTGTAAATATAATTTTGACAAATCCCTCCTAGTGGTTATAATAAAATATACTAAATAACTATGTTAAGGTATTTATGCTGCAGTCTAATTTTCCACTATTTTTTAACTCAGATTAGACAGCAGAGATGTTACATTATTGCCTCCAAAACATAAAAGGAAATTTTGGGATACAAATTTGGCTTTCTCACATACGAATTTACCATCAAAAAATTGTAAAGATTTCCCTGTGCCTCTAAGCTGTACTATACTGGCACAATATGGCTGAATTTCATTCAGAATTGTTTAGCAACTTGTGAAAAAACATGTCAAGAAATTTTACACAATGTTAATTCAAATAACACGTGTTTATTTATATGTCAAAATAAATATAATCGAACTACATGTAAAGGTGTGCACTCTGTAAACCTTTATTAGAAAGTAGCCTACTGGAACTGTAACATGAGTCTGATATATCCTTCACCCACCCAAGAGAATTTGAAAGCTGTATACATAAGACAGTTCCACCAGTTCTGATGAAGTCTTGTTGAATGAAAGCGATGTATTAAACTTTGAATGCTAATTCTGTTCTTGGGCTCCTGACCATGCTTTTTGTCACTGGTTTTGTTTTCAAAGAATTTAAAAGCTGTCAAACTGGTATAGTGTTGAATATAAATTAGCTGTTGCTTGTGGCAACTCCATTACAAAGAAACATCGCCTGTTTATGTTTTTCTACAGTGGTGTTCAGTGTTTTAAGTCACCAAAAACAGAAAGAAAGTGCTGTTATAATTGTTATGTTTGCAAGGAATATGCTGCTTATTAATGAAATATTTCATAACCAATTTCAAAGAGAGGTTAAACATTTCCACGCATTTTTAAATATATGCACATAAACTGTAATGGTATCCTGGCTTCTAGAATTTATTGAAACCTGATGAGGTACCACCATATTAAACCATCATGTTCCACAATATGCAAATCATTCCAAATCTAAAACCAGCAATTTAAAAAAGATTAATTCTGTTATATGCTCATTTATGTTTTCTGGTTATGATAATGTTTAATGATAAGAATAATTTACTGTAATTCAGTTTGCACCACATACCCCAGATTTACTAAACTTCCGTGCAGGACTAGTTTAGTCCTGCATGGAAGTGCCCGTTTAGGAGCAAGACAGCAGTGCGCCACGCATAGTAATGAAGGTGCACTGGCCGAGCTCCTAGGCTTACACAGAGTGTGTAAGAGTGCAGGGGGCATGTTTGAAAGCAGAGTTCTCAGAATAAACACGCCCCTGCAATGTCGAACAGCAGAAGCTGTTAAGAAATGAGCGAGACCCCTCACAGGTGTCCCCATATCCCCACCAACAGACCCCCATGTGTACAACAGTAACAGGACATATAAAATTAAAAGAAGAAACCCATCTATATCTTGTAGAAACTGACTAAAGCTACCCGTAGGTGCGCAGGTGTGCCCATCGCGTAGCTATGGGTAATGTAGCTGAAATAGCATAAGGAGGATAAAAAGCAGTAGAGCAATATTGTAGTGGGCAGAGCATTTGCCTCATGAGCAGTCAATCCCAGTTCGAGTCCCACTGCAATACATTCCATTTCCATGTCAAATCACTGTTATGATCGATATATTTAGTTGTATAACCTAATAATTAACATATATGTGTGAACTGGAGTAGTAAGCAGTGTAATGAATGATAACCCCATGCACTTGCCAAATCCACCACCTATGACTGTCGAAAATAGAGCAGTAGTAAGGATAAATACACATGACTAAGCAGGTGCAAGTCTGTTTGCACAACGGGAAGCAGTGCATACACAGAGTTAGCAATAGTGAGGCTAACCATGTGTAAGCGGATGTCACTGGAAGTTAGCAGTACTTACCATCGTGCAAACCTGCTGACAACTGCGTAAAAGTGCTTCAACCACTCCGTATCCAACGGGCCCCGTTCTGGCCAGCAATAAACTAAACAATCCCTGCAAGGCTCGATCCCAGGAGCCTGCATACCATAGGCAATGTGATTTATCACTAAGCCACCGCAGATATACATAACCCTGATGTTTCCACAAACATAGCATCCAGCAATACCATTCAACATTACAGGACATGTAGCTAAATATGTAGATGTATGTGTGTGCATGTGTATATATATCTACAACTAAATAGATATATACTTCTCCCTCTCTGTATTACATATGTATACATATATAGACATACACACACATATATATATATATATATATATATATATATATATATATATAAATATCCACATAGATATATACATCTGCAGACATCCATACATCTACATGTCGTTAGATATATATACAGCAATATATATATATATATATATATATATATATATATATATATATGGGTCTACTGCTTTACATCAAAAATACACTTCTTCAAAATAGAGCAGTAGACCCTACACTTCAGCGAAAGGCCACTTAAATGAAAGTGCACTTTCGCTGAAGTCTAGTTCCCTGGGCTAACCCCCAAAAAAAACCCACTAAAACATGCACCCCCCCCATGTGGGGGGATGTGCCCCCTACACCCCCCCCTACTTAAATATACCAACTCCGAGATCACACTACAGCAGGTAAAAGGGAATATTCCCATTCCGCACTGTAGTGTGACTGCCAAAGTCAATGTTCGAAGTTTCACTACTTCGAACATGTGGACTCAGTGAAATAGGGTTCGAAGTAGTGAAACTTCGAACATATTGACGGATCCCATATATATATATATATATATATATATATATAGAGATAGATATGTATATATATGTATGTATATATATATATATATATATATAAAATATATATGTATATGTGTGTATATATATATATATATATATATATATATATATATATATATATATACACATATGTGTGTGTGTTTATACACAGATATATATCTATGATATGAGACAGCATATAAGAATGACATATATGACCCCAGGCACCGCCAATGGGGGTGGGGGATCTTGATCAACATACATGTTACACGTACCAATACCACCCCCCCACAGCCAAACAGCTGAAACATACAAACAAACACACAAACAAAGTAAACAAACCACTGCTTCTCAAACCACAGGCAGGATACTACCAGTGGGAGAAACTTTGTTGACCCGCTAAGTCTAATCTAGAAACAAAGACAGGAATGTCCCTTACGAGACAACCCAAAAATTGTAGGATATTCGGATTCCAGGCATTATACCGATTCATCTAGCCAGGGCATGTATGTTCTCGGACTACAAGGTTGGGAAAGCCTGATGATCCATGGGTCGAGACAACATACGTGATGGGTCCCGAGAAGTGGAGAGTGGGCAGTGTGTGGTGGTGTGGGTAGACCCAGAAAAAGGATGATTGCTGTGGAGGGGGAGCGGTTGGGGGGGATGGGTATGAAATTATGGGTCAAGGTGTCCCATGGTTGGCTGGTGCGGTTTTAATTGGACCACCTCGTGGATGTAAGCAATAGTATGAAGTGGGCAGAGCAGTCACCTAATGGGCAGGCATTCCCGGTATGAGTCGCACTGCAGCACAGTGTATTTTACATGGTAAAGCACATTATAACCAAATTTGTTGTTGCAAAACCCACTAAATAACACCAAAGAACACATGGTTGCAGCTCCCCACTGTAGGCATGTAAGCTATTCTAACTGGCATCACAACTTATTATTGTTGTCCTCACCCCCACCCAAGGGTGTGAGTACCCAAATCTACCTCCAAATTCAGTGTAAATGCACTGCTGTCACTGTAGAAGAAATGGCCAGCTGTGGACCTTCCCTTCAGCCTTTCTGCACATCCATGGCTATTTCCCTACTGTCTTTCCCTCTTTGTGCCCCTTTAACACCACTTACCCATCTACCCCTTTTTCCTTTCTATTAAAGTTTAAAGTTACAATTAAGTGACACCCTCTTCCCCAACTATATTGGCAGAATTTGGAGCTCCCTACCCACATCTATTACCTCAGCTGTCTCAAAGGACACATGTAAATAACACTTGAAGAAACACCTCATGCACACTTGGATCAGCACATGCTCACCACCTGGCTAAATACTCCCCCCCACCTTACACTCTATACCCCTATATCAACTATTGAAACTGACACCTCTTTTCCTGCCTCGCATACATATCCCAACATCCCTTAAACCTTCCCTATTGCTCCCCTACCAATTATTCCCACAACCTACTATACATTTACAATGTCTCCCTCTCTACCTACCTACCTACTCCTTCACTGTTCTCTTCTACTCTACCACACAGGTGTGGAATAACTACATCTTAACCTGAATACCTGAGTGTATCCTATCCAGAACTGTTAAACTGGAATCTAACTTCACCTTAAAATGACCACTGTCAACAGTCACACCTGACATGTAAACCTGACCTAAACATGAATAATACCTACATGTTAACGTAAACTAAGCATGAATAATATGTTACTTAGCTATGTTAAGTCTGTTACTCTCTATGAATGTGAACACCTCTGTATTACTTGTAATGATTAGCTGAGTTTTACTGCGGAACTTTACTCCCCAGGCCACCGCTGAAAATGGACAAGCATCCAGTCAGATTTTCCTGGTCAACAAATGTAAAATAAATAAAGTAGCACAGGGGTAAGTGGAAGTAAGCGGATTTAAGCCTGTTTGTGCGGTGGTAAGCAATGCCTACACTGGTTAAGCAATGTAGAAGCTACCTCAGTGTAAAACACCGTCACCGGAGGTCAGCATTGCTTTCCCTCACTCAGATCAGAGCAAACCCGCTTACAATTGCTTAAAAGTGCCTTAGTCACTCTGTAGCCAACAGCTCTCATCCTGCCTAGCAACAAAATAATCTGTACTCCCAGGACCCTGCACACTATAGTCAAAGTGAGTTACCACTAAGCCATGGTAGATGCACATACAGCTGATGTTATCACAAATATATCATCCAGCACAGTCATTCAACAGTATAGGAAATGTATGTAAGTATTTAGATTAATACGAGCAACCATTTGTACATCGCTCAAATACAGTATTTCAAGCAGTCTATGTGTATCATAAAAACAGTGCCTGTTCAGTCATTTTGTGAGAACAGCAGTATTGCGTAATATTTAAGAGAAGAATACAAAACGGTGCACGTCGAGGGGGCGTGTGGGCATGCTTCATGCACAGAATGTCAGACTTGGGATGTCAGTTCCACAGAATTGGGAGATGAGGTTGGCCAGGTGTGTGAGCAAACCACTGCTTCTCAAACCCCTGGCAGGATGCTATGAGTGGGAGAAACAGTGTAGACCAGCTAAGTCTAATCCTGACACAACAACAGGTCCGTCCCTGGTGGAACAAACCAAAAATTGTGAGTCACTTCGCTGTTTGCACCATTATCGGAGGACGATCAAGGCAAGGCTCATACGTATGTGGACTAAATGGATGAAGAGCCTGCAGAAGCTTTGGCTGAGACAGTATATTGGATGAGTACTGAGACGTGTAGAGAGGGCAATGTGTGGAGGTGTGGTATGGCTGGGCTAGCAACTGGAGAATGGATGGTTGCTGTGTACGTGAAGCTTGGGGGACGGGGGAAGGAACCATGGGTATGACATTATGGAAGAAATATGCAAATGAAGCAGCACAGCAATAGTGTAGAGGGCAGAGCATCCACCTAATGAGCAGGCATTCCCAGTTTGAGTCCCACTATAGCACAGTCTATTTTACATAGCAAAGCACATTATAACCAATAGTTTTGTTGCAAAACCCACTAAATAACATATATATATATATATATATATATATATATATATATATATATATATATATAGCGAAACCACCCCATATAAATAACAAAGACAAGGAGTGTCTGACTCCAAACCAAGTAAACTAAAAAGTCTCTGACTCCAGGCCAAATAAACCAATGAATTAAGCACTCGATAAACAAAAAGTCTGTAGTCGCTATGTTCAAGTAGTCCAACCGTATAGGTGGTATAAAGGATTGAGGCTACTTCGTATCACTCAACCACAAACCTTGTATCAGTCCTGCTGCAAGCCCAGAAAATCTTGTACGATGTTATGTAGGCTTCATTGACCAAAAAGTCCCGCTAGTGAAAAAACGCTGTATTTAGCAATTCCACTTGGGCGAAATAAAAGTCACAATCACCAGTGTAGCGATGAATCAACATTAAATAAATTCCAATGAAATGGCTGATAATCCAAAAGATGTAAACGACTCTGTCAGAATTCTATAAAACAAGTAATTTATTGGTGAGCGCTTTCACGGCCACTAAAAAGCCGCGGCTTTTCAGTGGCAAATTACTTGTTTTATAGAATTCTGACAGAGTCGTATACATCTTTTGGATTATCAGCCATTTTCATTGGAATTTATTTAATGTTGATTCATCGCTACACTGGTGATTGTGTCTTTTATTTCCAAGTAATTGCAAATACAGCGTTTTACTGGCGACTTTCTGGTCAATGCTACATAACATGCATAAGATTTTCTGGGCTTGCAGCAGGACTGATACAAGTTGGTTGATACGAAGTAGCCTCAATCCTTTATACCACCTATACGGTTGGACTACTTGAACATAGCGACTACAGACTTTTTGTTTATCGAGTGCTTAATTTATTGGTTTATTTGGCCTGGAGTCAGAGACTTTTTAGTTTACTTGGTTTGGAGTCAGACACTCCTTGTCTTTGTTATTTATACGGGGTGGTTTCGCTATACATTTTTTCATCATCAAGGGAGGCTTCTACGATATATATATATATATATATATATATATATATATATATATATAGATATAGATATCTATATATATATATATATATATATATATATATAGATATAGATATCTATATATATATATATATATATATATATATATATACAATCTGGAGTACTGCAATAAAGCACATGTGAAGTATCAGTGTCACACTGAATAAGGCACTAGTAAGCAGGTTTAAGCACAAATAAGCAATAGTAAGCGTAAATAAGCACTAGTAAGCAGGCTTAAGCCCTTTTGCACAGCAGTAAGCAATGACTACACTGGTTAAGCAAATCTGAAGCTAACACCCTGTAAGCGGATATAACGGCAGGTTAGCAGTGCTTACCGCCACGCAAACCCACTAACAACTGACTAAACATGCCTTAATCACTCTGTATCTAATGGCCCTTGTTCTGGCCAGCAACAAAATGAACGGCCTCTGCTGCACTCAAACACAGAACCCCACACACCATAGGCAAAGTGATTTACCACTAAGACATGTCAGATATACATAACCCTGATGTATTCAAAACATATCAACCAGCCCAGTCATTTAACCATACAGAGAATGTATTCCATGTAAATGTATTTGTGTGAGTAAATATAGTAATATCTAAACAGATACAACATATCAATAAATGTAGATACAGATATATCTATATATATATATATATATATATATATATATATATATATATATATATACACACATATATACATACATAGTAATATATATGGATCTAGGACTATTGAACGAAAGTTCAATAGTCCGAATCCCTAATTAAGCACTTTAACAAAGGGCTTTCACCAAAAAGCTTTCGTTAAAGTGCGTTTGAAAAAAAACAATAATTCTTCTTTTTATGCAGGGGCAAGCCCCTGCACCCTATAATGGTGGCTGTGCCCCACACCCCCTACTTTTATATTCTCACTCCAAGGTCGCACTACAGTGGGGAAAAGGGAATTCTCCCTTAACCCCACCATAGTGCGACTGGCACAACCAGCATACATAAACGAAAGTGCTACTTCGGTGAACAGCACTTTCAGTTATGTATGTTTGGTGATTTCTGCTTCAGAAGAAAGTACTGTCGGGGATCTGTACAGATCCCAGATATATATATATATATATATATATATATATATATATATATATGGCCACACATCTGTAGATAGCAATGGTAGATTTGTCCCCATGTACCGTTAATGGGGTTGAGATGCCCCAAACAATATACATCATGTACGAATAGGCATACCCTGCCACCAGAGCCAAATACATCCACCCTGCAATACACTAAAGTGTTACAGATCACATAATTAGGACCTGACATGACATTGCACAACATGTAAACAGTACCACAACCTACTTGTATTATGTCAGGCCGGTATTGGTAACATATCATGCAGTACAGTGTGGCTCCCATAGGAGATGTAAAATATGGCAGCTATCAACATCCCCAGGATACATATACACAGACACATATATGCAGATGCAGATATACATATCTATATAGATATAACTATATATATAGATATACATGTGACTACACAGGTACACGCAGAGATATGTACAGTAAGATACATATGTAGAAGGTGCACACAATATGGAACAGCCACCATGCCTACAGTTAACACCTTAACAACTGGACACTGTATGGCCCACCCATACAAATGACAATCGTTGCCTGCAATATATGCCCACAGAGAGGTCATAGGGTAAAACACCACACACAAGTTTGCAGAAATGGATAACATTTATTTATGTACTATTACAGTTTTATATGCCATGTATCATAGCTGGTCAGACACTGACATCCATATAAACAGACTAATGCAACTGTGAAACCTTTATACTAATACAGTAGTCTGGAAAGGTTCACAACTCTTGCTGTCCAGGCCAAGCCCTTCATATTGTACAATAGTAAAGACAGACTGGGCCACAGGATACCAAACTAGCAACAGTAAGTAATGCAGGTGTATAGTTCAGCAGCCTCTGTACACTCTGTACAAAATCACTAGGTGGTAAAGACTTCAGTTGACCAAATGGGATGTAACTGTTACATAACAAGGCATAACTGACACTATCACAAGCACACTGACAAACAGAACAGTCTGTATGGCAGGAGGCAGTAGGCCTGCATTAACCCGATTTATGTAAGTAATGTAAATATATGTAAATATAGGTGAAGTGTATGGTACTGTACATCCAGATACCTTAAGGCAGCTCACCCCTGATACCCCCACATTTTGTGGCAGCCTAGGTCATTTATGGTGCACCACCCCCCAGACTCAATAATACAGGGCCATATACCACTGTTACATACACTGACCTCTGGAGTACATAAGGGCACACATATATTGTGTAGGCGAAGCCCACACATATATGGCCTCAGCCCCACCATATGTGTGGGGGATACAACAGCAGTGGACTGATGGCAGCAATGGCAGTGTGATATACTCACAGCCCACTACAGAACAACCCCTGACAGCATGTCTTATGTGCAAAGCTTGGTATGTAGGTGGAGGACAGAGGCTGGAACACAGGCCCATATGTGGAAAACTATTGCCATACACTAAGCAAGTTGCTGGTGTCATAGGATAGTCTGCAACATACCCTTAGTCAGGGAATTGAGGTTAGAAACATAAATGGATGTAGCCATGTACTGATAGCACTCAACACACACACTGCCAGTGAAATATCAGACAGGACACCTGTGTGGAGGACAGACATAACATGATAGGCGCACCTCTGGCCACCAAGAGGATAGGCCCACGGGTGAAAGCTATGCAGACAGACTGCTTTCCAAGGTAAACTAGTATGTACACATACACCCTGTAACACCAGTACTATACAAAACATAACACAACTCTACTCGCACTCTGTCTGCAGTTCTGGAACCTCCTACAAATATGTAGCTGGCCTGAGTGTGCCAGTTTTCCTGTAAGAGGTATTGCTACCTGCTGTCTGTAGCACTGATGCCCACACACAGGAATGACGTCCATCACACAGGAAAGGTAAAGGGACCACGCCCACATGATGTGGGGATTTATAGTAGGTGGTTGCCATTATAGTGGTAATTGGAGGTACTACACAGAAAGCTGCATGCATTTAGTAAGTGGAGGACACTGACTGGTGCAGAGGCCATCACCTGATCATGTGCACCACCTACTAAAGCCAGGCTGCAATCAATGCAAAGCAGCTCAATCCATTTACTGGAGAGAGAGAGAAGAGAAAAATAAAGAAAAGACAAAGCTCTTCAAACAAAAAGTTGACATCACAGGTATTTAGCCAGCTGTCATTCAACAAGATATCATTCCCACAACAGGTATGTGAGGTATATATACATGTAATAGCATGTAGTACCTGGTCCATCATAATGGGATAGATGATGTGAAATGAGCTATATGTGCCATCAGGTGTTGTTGTGATGATGTTCAACTGAACAACTGCTATGGACAATAGTGTCTGTCCCTGTGTAATGGGCCATAGCCATTAACTGTGCAAGTCAGCACTGACAGACAAGATGTAAGCCATGATAGTGTGTGTAGTGTAATGGGAAGTATGTATATTACGTGGCCAATAGCTGGTTGTGGAAGTAATTCCATTATGATGGACATGTGTGAGCCACGGCCCACCACTGGCAGGATACTCAGGTGAATCTATAATATAGCATGCCGGAATGCCATAGGTGTGTAGTAGGGTTTCCTGCAATCGGCTCCTGCATATACCCCCCTAATGTCAGGCCATGTCCATATGTGGCACCTGTCTGTGTTGTAGCAAGGCAGAACAGCGCAGCTATGCAGGAAGGTGTTGTGAGATTGTGGAGCTGATGTCTGAATGTACCCCACATATTGGTATGCAGATGTGTACATATGTCACATATATAATATTTAAAGATATATATTTATATCAGCATGTATGTTCAGAAATATACGTATACCCAATATGTAGACATATATATGTGCACATATATATGAAGTCACATATATCTACACACATATAGATAAATACCGATATGCAAATGTCTACATCTGTACAAATACACACACTAACAGATATGTATGGTAAGACATGTCCCCTATATCACTACCACAGTGATGTGTGCTATGTGTGAGTCAGCAGCACACATAGCAATACAGACAGATATCTACAGCTGGCATTGTGTGAACCATGGACAGGTATGTCACATGTTAGTCTCATCCTAGCACCACAATGCCCCTGCCTGTGAAGTATGCTATGGGAATATGGGGAAGTATGGCAGATATACATGTGGAGGTGGTCAGAATTGGTAGATATAGAGGACAGTCTACAGGGGTGGTATGTGACACATGTGGTGGGTAAACACCGTGGATGGTGTGTGTGGTCTGTGATGTGGACGCACCATTGTCCCCAATATGGGCACAATGGGAACAAGGCTCTCACCAACTCTCACTCACAACAGCAGTCCAGGACAGGGGCATGTTGGTGTGTGCCTGAGGGGGGTGGGCCAACATCCCCTGGGTGGTTCCACCTAATGGTATGGCTATAACAGTACATGAGGAGGCCCCAGGTTGGCACATACATGTGATGTGGCCAGGTATCCTGGTCAGATGGGTGTGGAGAGGTGGATCAGCTAGCCAATGGAACATATGCATGGTATTGTGTCACTGTCATAGTACATATGTTGGCAGTAATAGTCTACACAATCCTGGTACATGTCCAACAGCATGCATGGAGCCCCCGTATAACACAGACTGCCAGATGCACAGAAATCTCAGAGCAGCCATGCCACTGGCATATATGTAACCATAGTGGCCCTGACAATGGCATGCAAGTGAATAGTCTGTAACAGGCCAGCAATGTTAGTGTCCACACAGGGGACATGGCTACAATCACATAGCAGAAGGTGTGGTACACCACACAATTTGTCCAAACGGTAGTTAAGCTGTAGCCATACCTAATGAGTTTTGTGTATAGTCAGTTGAAGCTGATATGGTGGGGGGGGGTGACAGAGATGTGGCTGGAAGCACATACACAGGGCCAATATTGACATTTTGCTGTGATAACCTCATACATGTACTGTTGTAATAGGGTTTGTTGCAACATGTGTCCTATGAGGGATATGAAGTCAGTAACTGTCAGGGCTTTCACCATCTACAGACTGCAATCCTCACACTGCCTTCTGCAGTTCACAGATACATGCTCAGTGGGTATCACATGACACCAAGGGCACAACACACTGCCCAGTCTGCAGGCGACCCTGCTGATGTGGATTCCTCATACACATAGTACTGACGTGGCAGGTATTACAACATGTAGGACAGCCATATCCACACACACCCTCTTTTAAACCAACATTGCTCTACAAGTAGTATAGCAGCACTTACAGTATGTAGTCAGGTCAGGCACATCCCCCTCCTGTGTGTTGCCCTGTTTCCACAGTGTAAGTTGTTAGAGGTAAATCCCCAATCCATCTGAGATGCATTTCGCCAAATGACAGATCTAGTTCCTGCCCACAGTGGGCAACACCAAAATGATGTTCCTAGGTATTGGTGTGAGTTACCATGCAATTAGCTATTGGAATGTTACCACAGCTGTTCCACATGCACTCAGCTAGAGGAGGACTGCAATTGGTGCAGAGTCCATCAGCTGATCATGACCATCACTTACAAAACACAAGCTGCTGCCTAGCAAAGCAGCTGTACATCCCACATCCACCAGAGAGGGTGTGGGCGGGACAGAGAGAGACAGTGTATGTCAGGGAAGTTGTGGGTGAGTAAAACTTAAGCATGTTTGTGTCACACACCTACCAGTACAGGGTTTCAAACACCTGACTGACTATGCATAGCTATCACATGTGTATGCAGTTATTGCATGCACCACATAGCATATATGTTGGTGAGCTGTCCAGACGTATATGTGCTGGTGAGTGACATCTGCAACACTATTGCGATACAGTAGGTGTAGCACACGGGCCTGTCCACATGAACAGGTGTCAGCGTCAACACAGCCGCACTCTGTAAGGGACTCATACACATTGCCACACTTGGCAGGGTAAAGAATACACTTCCTAACCACTTACCTTGCCACAATACAGTAATGCATAGGTATCAATTGGCCCACAGGGGTTATCCTGGAATTCTGTGGTCAAAGGGTATGTGACAGTGTCTGACAATAGAGAGCATGCTTCAATATGCCAATAGGGGTGGTACTGGATGTGAATGTGGTCGGAAGCATCATACACGACACACACAGACACAGGGTGCTAGTACCAGCATGCATGTGTGCAGTGCTTCATGGGTGTGTAATAGTTAACAGTGCCAGATGGCTGTACAAGGCTAGGTGAGGGGTATACCTTGGAATCAGGCCACATGAGAATGGTCTGCATTATGGCTAAGGGGTGTAGTGCCCAGAATAGACCTCACAGGTGGGTATAGTATTCACCATCCAGTCTCCTGGGTTGCTATTGTGCATGGCCAGTGCTGTGCAATGCTTGGCATGTGTGTGTTCTATATGCCATGACATGGACGGTGTTTGGGATGTGCATATGACTCACATTCATGTACAGTGGCATGTGGAAGTGTACCTGGTTGGTCTGGTCCATGTTGAGTACACAGAATGTTATCATCAGATGTGACTGTCCTGCCCTCATGTGGTGGGGCCAGGTAATGGACAGCAGCTTGACCCTGCACCTACATTGATAGCATGCTGCAGGTATTCCCTGGTGTCAGTGGCATCTGTCCATACAAGGCATGTGTGTAAGGCATGTTATGTCCTTTGTGGATCACATGTGATGGAACCACAGTTGCTGCAGGCATCCAGTGGGAAATATAATGAAGGTGTACTGTCTGCAATTATGTGCCTATCGTACTGATGGACAGGGTGCCATGGCTTCTGTAGGCCACTGCATTCACACCATAGTTACTATCAGTCATCAATATGCAGTGTACTACACACATCATGGCTGTTGCTTCGCCGTGTGTGTGTGTGTGTGTGTGTGTGTGTGTGTGTGTGTGTGTGTGTGTGTGTGTGTGTGTATAAAACATGGGTTGAGAGTGTCCTTTGGGTAATACTGGGGTTGCTAACTGTGATTGCCTGGCATTGATGTCACATGTATGGGTATGGATATGCAGCCCAGTCTCTCAGCTATTTCACAGCTGTTTTCCCTGTACAGTGGACATTGTGATATGTACTAGGGCCACCATATACGAAAATTGCAAAACCCGCTACACATTGGGCCCAGGTGTCACACACACACACCCTCCTCCACACAGGATACGAGGTATAAACACACATGCACACACACACACACACACACACACACACACACACACACACACACACGCACGCATGCACACACGCACACACACACACACACACACACACACACACACACACACACACACACACACACACACCTGTCATGTCCAGGAGTAGAACCCCTACCTAACTAGTTTATTACACTACAGCACTACACAGTTATAGTACATGCCACAGTGATTACTGCAGTACTCCTTCCCCAAAGGTGTATATGACATTAGCTGACATCAGCAGGATTGCCAAAATAGGGCATTTGACATGTACTGAGTGTGACTAGTTGGCAAGTCTGGGATTCAAACTCCTACCTAACTAGTTTATCACACTACAGCAGTTATGGGATGTGCAATGGAGATTACTAGGCCACAACTCTCCAAAAGGTGTATTTTATATTGGATGACCTCAGCAGGCTTGTCATAGTAGGACTATGGGGAGGGCAGTGTGTGTGCATGGGCTATTACCCATTCATCTAGGGGTTGACACACCACATGCAGGCACACACAGGGTCATATTTCACAGGTAAGTATATGCAGTTGCTAGATGACTACTTCCTTGCACAGTCATGTTGCACAGCTGGCACATGCACCACATAGCCTGTACTGCTGACAGATACTGGTGGCTAGTATCTACAGTGAGTGACATCTGCACCTCATGTGTTTGGGGTCCTTTGACTGTGTGCTGGGTGGGACAGGCCTGGATGGCTCCTTGTCACAGTCACCCTCTTCCACACATCTATGTCCATCTACCTTTGGCTTATTATAGTGTGTTGTCCTTACATATATGTCTGTATTCCTATTCACTGTGTGTGCAAGGCATGAGTGGTGCATACTGACAAGTGTATGCACTAACAACAGCGACTGCCAGATATGTCTGGTCCACTGGTGTTTGCTGACATGGCCTTCATGTGTTTAAGTGTGTGAGCATTCCCAGTGTGACCTTTTAGTACGTTGTTGACTTACATTGCCTTCATTTCTCTATGTGTATGAGCATGCCCAGTATGACCATCTGTATTGCATGTGTGGGTCAAGTCGAGGTAGTTTGTACTGCAGTGCTGATGTTTGTGTTGTACACCAACAGGTAGCATGCTGTCTCAGCAGGGTATCCATCAATCAGTTGGCATTGACTGTTACTACATTTCTGCATAGGATGTGGGGGCACACCTGACTATTTCTACATTTCTACACAAGATTGGGGGGGGCAAACCTGACTGTTACTATATGCCTGCGTAGGATGGGGGGGCACACTTGACACTTGTACACATTTGCTAGGACTGTACTGGTATGTTGGGTACTCCATTTCAGTCTGTGGTCTTACCTATCGCGCTGGCTAGAGGCATATGAGTGTAGTACAGAACTTGGCTTATAATTACTTACATATTAGTGTCTGACTTCTTAGCCTGCACAACTGATATCCCACTGTCTGGCCTGCTATAGTCAGTCTGTGTAGGCCTGGGGGGGGGTGCCAATAGGCCTCATTCAGAGGCCATAGCACAGCCTTTGTTTGTGTTTGTCTACACCTGTCCTGCTGGCTGTGACTGTTGTTGAGTATGTGCCCCCCCCCCCGACTAGCATGTGTGAGTCACTTACCTTGTGGGTGTCTCAGTATTGAGGGTGGTGCTGCAGGGCTGTCTATGTCAGATGCACATAGTACACTCCCTACACATGGTTAGGCACAGGTAGTGTAATGTTTGGCATCCCTTTTACTGTATGTGAGAGTCAGAGAGAGGTGTTATTCCCTGGGTTCCTCCCATGTCAGTGTATGTGCTATGTGTTCTCTTTTTGCCAAGGCCAGGGCATACTGGGCATGCCTCCTTCTGCCTACTGGGGCAGGCTCAGGTTGTTCCTCCTCCGAGTCACTCTGTGCCCGTGCAGGCCTTGGCAATGGTGGGCGGCTGTGTGGCCCTGCCCTGTGCTGTTCCTGATGCAGCTGTTTCCACAGGATCATATTGTGTAGCATGGCACATACAAGGACAATTTGGGTACATGTAGCTGGTGAGTACTGCAAGACTCCACCGGATGTGACCAGGCACCGGAACTGTGACTTGGAACATCCCAAACACACACTCTATTATGATTCGTGTTTGTGCGTGTGCCTCATTATGGAGTTCTTGTTCAGGTGTGTGTGCATTTCTAATGGGTGTCATCAGCCACGGCTCTAGTGTGTATCCAGCTAGTTGACCGTGTGGGATGTCCCCATTGGAAAATCTCTGGTACAGCTGCATCAGATGCCAGATGTGTGAATTGTGATAGCTTCCAGGGCAGCCAGCACACACGTTCATTATTATGCCCTGAGCATCACACACGACCTGGAAGTTGATGGAGGGGAAGCCCTTGCGGTTGATTTAGACCCTACCCCACTCACCAGGTGGTGCTTTAATGTGTATGTGCGTGCAGTCTATGGCACCCACTACCTCAGGGTATTTTGCTATTTGGTGGAACAATTAATTGCATATTGCTGGCCAACGCCTCACGGGTGTTGGGGAAATATACGTGCTCACCGACATGTGCTGACATGGCATCCAGGAACTGGTGGAGTACCCTGGATGCTGATGCCTGTGAGATCCCCATCATATCCCCAGATGGACTTTGGAAGGTACCTGTAGCTAGTATTCTTAGGCCTACACATACCTTTGTATCCACTGGGATGGGTTCCCCTCTGTGAGTTCTGTGTGTGAGGCATGGCCAGCACAGCTCAACAATTTGCTGTAGGAGGTCCCTGTCCACCCTATAGCGCTCCACTATCTCCAGCTCATGTAGTCCTTGGTAGGTTACCCTGGGTCTGTACTCTCTTCTCCATCTCCTCACTGTGGGTTGCTTGGCAGCATTCACATCCTCATCACCCTCAGTCTCTTCCACAAGTTGTTTTATGGTAGCTATTGCAGCCCCTAACATTTTGCAGTTGTGAGTGTTAAACGTTCCCCGCTT
This sequence comes from Protopterus annectens, assembly GCF_019279795.1. NCBI lineage: Eukaryota > Metazoa > Chordata > Ceratodontiformes > Protopteridae > Protopterus > Protopterus annectens. The sequence goes on along the minus strand of NC_056727.1, from coordinate 264,856,318 downwards.
GTTTACACCAGTGGTGTAGAATGTGGGAAAAACCTGAGGGGTAGGTGTTTGCATAGTTTATAATAGTGTTCTGGGCTGGGCTGGTCTGCTGCCTGTGTAATTGGCTGGTTCTGATACATTTCATCTGCCAGTTAAGCTAGTACTCTTTGATTACCTTCCTACTGCTGTTTTCCCTTCTCATTGCCTTTCTGTTTCAGCCCGTGTGCGCGCCATGTAGAGTGCTCAAATGTGCACACTGTTGCTATTTCCTGGTTTAGCTTCTTTTATCTTCCTTTACTACCCAGTGCGCAGCACGCACACCCACTTAGGCTTTGTAATGACTGCTAGGCAGTTTTAGACACCCCCCCTAGCTTAGCTGTGCTATGCTAGGAGCAACCCCGGGCCACAAGGCTCCAATCCACTTACAGTATGCCTGACACACACACCCATGATGTCACCTACCTCCTAGGCTTGCACCCAGCTATTCATACTCTTACACTATTGGGACCTGCCTCACATCCTGGGGAAAACTGGGATCCACTATCCTTCCCCTCATTGGCATAGGATTGCCTGCTAATGCATAGTTACATGTCTCACACTGAGCCTCCCCCCTTAGCAACAACTACTCACTGGCCAGGTTGTCTTCTGCCTGCCATTGACTTGCATGGCAAACTAGTGATTTTAGTTAGACTGCTTAATTTAGGTTCATTTTGTTATTTCCCCCCCGATCCCATTTGAGCACCACTGCCCTATGCTTAAACAGCCAGGATCGGCTAATAGGAATTAAAAGTTGATTTTTGTAATTTTTGTACTATTTGCAATGCCAATGACCTTATACTTGGCCATTGGCATGCTTACTACATGATATGCAGCATTTATTTGGGGCTGTCATAGCTCCGTTTTGGATTTTGCAGACATGTACTCGGTTACTAACCGAGTACATTTCTGCTGATTCCATTAGTTCTGCACAGACGGTCGTAAGCTTCCTGGATCACAAATTCACCTCATTTGCATGGATTTCTCCTGAAAATGGGGTGATTTGCATAGAAGGACTTCATCTGTGGAAGATTAGTGCAGGAGTGCTCGTGCACGCCCCTGCAGGCTGTTCCTGGATCGCACGGCGGACATATTGCCTGCTTGAGCTCCTGCACTGATCTTTCATGCCGTGCAAGCTTTTGAGAATCCGGGGGATAGACTTATATTTAGACTTTGCATATAGAACCAGTGTTTCATGTTGTTTCTTGATCTGTCTGTGGGGGCCAGTCAACAAGATAAGGGGAAAGTGTAGGATGATATGTTTGCTATTCCCACTCTGATAACTTCTACAGGTTGTTGTTGTTTGTCTTTTTGTCTTTTCCCAGTTAGGGGCCACCACAGTGGAACTCTGGTCTACTAATGATTGGCAGTAGATTTTTATGGTGCCAAGTTGCCAGCCCGATGCCCAACCTTCAGCAAAGGCATGCCCATTCACACCTGTCTTTTGGTGGCCTCACAGCTGCTGGGAGGACATGCAGACTCCACACAGAAAGCACTCCAGTCGAGAATCAAACAAGAGAACCTCTTGCTGTGAGGCAACAATGCTACCGGTGTACCACTGTGGCACCTGTTAGCTTCTACAGATAATATAGATAAATACCACCTTGGGTCTCCCTTGAAAAGAGACTACTGGCTTAGTGGGATTACACCAATCAACAAAAGGACAAATAATAAAAATGAAAAAAAAACTATAACAAAGATCTATCTCTAAATAAATAAAATTTTATTGCAAAAGAGAACCAGAAACATAAAGAATACATGCAGCTTCCAGTAGTTTTGTGTCAGAGAGACAGGTGTATGGAGTGAATGTATTAATGTATTTATTTTATTTGCATTTGTTTACCAGGAAGGTCCAGCTGGATATGGAACCCCTTTTCAGCAGAGGTATGGGAGAAGCTCCTAAGTTACAAAAATACATGTAACAGATTCATAACAGAAACATAAAATAATACATGAAACAGAATCATAAAACAAGTACATAAATTTGTGGCTGTCGTTGATGGTAACTTGTACACTTCATTTGTATTTACCTATTGAGCAAAAGAGAAGAATATATAAAGGGAACAGTGGAATATAAAGGTGAAATCAGTTTCTAAAGAATGCTAGCTATGTTGTAAGAATGAGTGTTAGAAAGTATATTTAAAGTGAGTATATTTAATTCCAGTAGCACTGGAGTAAGTGAGTAAAGGAATAGCTGTCACTGGATAGAATTATTTACAAAATATTTTTCTCACATGCAATTTATTTACAAAGGACACTCTCTTTACTATTTCAATGGACTTTCCTATCTCCGAGAAAGGTGATGAGGTCAGAGAACAAGATAAAGGGAGGGAATGTTGGGATTATCCTGGTGTTTTACAAGAATAGAGTAATAAGTCTGTCAGGTTGATTTTCAATTGCATTTTGAATGAGGAACGTTTGTCATTAAGCCTTAGGTTTTCAGAGTTCCATATTCTGGAGATTTGGTTGCCATATAGGGATATACAAAAAGAAAGCCAATAAACAAATTGTGATAAATTTGAATTAGAAAATAATATAGGACAATATTTTGTTTCAGATGAAATGATACTGGCTGAAATCATGATCTATAGTAATAAAGAGAATAAACATATGGAAGACATTAATTCTTAATGGGCAAATTATGTTCAAATGGATTTTTGTACAGTCTATATCATTTCATTGAAAACCCATTTCATCGAAGCTTAATTCATAGACACATATTCACTGAAAGCTCACTTCACTGAAAACCCAATTCACTGAAAGCTCAAGTCACTGAAAAACCATTTCACTGAAACTCATTTAGTTGAAAGGTATATATGGCCTATTACCCACTGTTGTGCTATCCTGGAGTTAGTATATAAAGTAAGGGGGGTGTGGGGGGCACAGCCCCTCACATTCGGGGTGTGTGGGGGGGTGAAGCCCCCCACACAAATTGGTTATACGTTCTGTTCTGGAAGAATGTATTCATTACACTTGTAAGTATCCATCTATATGCTTTAAAATATTTACAATATGTGGGGGGCTACACCCCCCACACCCCCAGTGTGGGGGGCTGTGCCCCCCACACACACCCTTACTTAATATACTAACTCCAGGATTGCACAACAGTGGGGAAAAGGCCATATATACCTTTCAACTAAATGAGTTTCAGTGAAATGGGTTTTCAGTGAACTGAGCTTTCAGTGAAATGGATTTTCAGTCATATGAGCTTTCAGTGAATATGTATCTATGAATTAAGCTTCGATGAAACGAGTTTTCAATGAAATGATATAGACCCATTTTTGTTTCAAATTATTAGGTATTCATGAAATGTCTGTCTAAATCTGGGGAACGTTTTATGCTCTTATAACAAAAAGGCCCTACTTTTATTCCTTTACAATTCATAGGGCTGAGGCCTTCAACCACCAGGGTAATGTGATTCATCATGGAGTACAGAAGTGTTATGCCCATGGACTGAGTACAGAGAAGAATTTCTAAACATCAAGCTTTGAGAATTAGTGCATAGCTGTGCCCTATACTTGAATGAAGGGTCTTAGTGATGTTGTGGCAAAAAGTTTTGATTTGTTTCCATGTTCATAAGAAGTTAAATGCACCACCTTCTATGACATTTCATATAAGACATGGGGGAAAATGTCTCTGGCCACCCTACTCTGTAGATGAAAACAGTGAATCAAATCTGGACTTGTCTCATTTTATTGTCTTTTTTCTTTGTACATTCTAAATCTGTAGGAATCTGAAAAGGAAGAAGCTGGTATCCTAAATGACTGTTTAACTTACATTTTTTTATATTAACACTTATTTGCCTTCCATTATTACCTCAGGATATAAAAGACGGTTTACTATCATTATTTCGAATGACACTCGGTCGACCGCACTATGTTCGACAACAGAAAGTTGAACACGGCAATGTCGAACTTTAAAAGCAAGCCTAGGAACGAGTTTTAACATGGGTCGAGATAGGGGTTCACTGATATTGCTGAACTACAAACCTCGCCCTTATCTCGACCCATGTTAAAACCCATTCCTAGGCTTGCTTTTAAAATTCGACATTGCTGTGTTCCACTTTCCGTTGTTGAACATAGTGTGGTCGACCGAGTGTCATTCGAAATAATGATAGTAAACCTAAAAGACTACCAGGGGAGTGAGAAAAGAAGGGAAGATCTATTAGCCCATAACCAACTCTTTATCCGAGGTTGCTGTTGTTCTGTTGTTGTCATTGTTGTTGTTGTTGCTACTGCTGCTGCTGTTGTGCGACTTTCCATTACTAGTTTGGCTCAGCAGCAGTTAGCATTGTAGGAATCCTGCATAACTAAATGTTTGATAGATGTCCTGTGTAAAAGGTAAGTATGTAGAAACATAAGTGCACAAGCCAAACTCATGCATTGCACATTGGAAGTAAGTAACTATTACTGGCATAAAATGCAAAATGCTTCTTACCTTCCATGTCCTGGCAGGGTAACAAACAGGGAAATAAATGGGTATATATTGAATTAGGAGACTAGTTTATCAAAGGTGATAAAACATTTCATTGTGCTGCCATCTCCCTGCATTTTCCATATTTTGATTCTCCCTCAAGATTTTTAGTATTCAGTGGACCCACAAATGCCTGCACTGCCATTCCTTCCACTGACTGATGGAAGCTGGGCAGTGGCATCTGGGGCTGCCAAATAGTGAGATATTTATTTTTTAATTTGTCCTAAACTTATCCCATACCATTATGCTTTGCATCTTATGACACTGATACAGCTGACAGCACTAAAAAGGCCTTTCCCCAGAAAAGTTAAGACAAGCATTAATCATACTCCTCCATAAACTTTTCAATGCACAGCCAGCATACTAAGAAAACATAGGCAACTGGAGTTACAAATGAGAATGTTCAGTCTCTACTACTGCTAGATCAGAGATCTGATCTCCTGTATTTCTCTTTTCTGTCTCCATAAAACTGCCATTTCTGATGTCATTGCCACTTTCCTCTGACACCATTTTGCAGGGTTCACAAAATGTTAATAGATTATGAAACAGTAGAGGAATATGGGAGACATTTTTGTAATTTGTAGTACTAGGCAAAGCTTTACATTTATGTTTAACTCCACCTGATAAACCACAGGCAGGAAAAGTTGCAAAAAAGATCTCATATCTCTATCTCCAAAGGAACTCCATGCACATTTAGAGCAACGTCCTATCTGTATCATCCTTCAGCAGTTGCTAGAAGACATCAGCTTAGTACAGCATCCTTCTCTTTCCTTCCCAAGATGGGAGAGCATGCCAGCATCTATTCAATTCCACTTCAACTGCTCAGCTTTCCAGTTCCTGGCCACTTTCTACATGTGGGTTGCTAACATTTAAGCAAGTTCCATTCTTCTGTTCACCTTTCACCTTACACACAGCATGTGGAGTGCAGAATAAGAGATTATTAGATTTCTTTGCCTATATCACAGATAAGGAGAAAGCAGTCTTTGACTTCAAATTAAAGTCATTTGCTCCACTACAGATAAATCCCATTCTTCTCTCCACACACAAACTAGCATGAATATTATTGCTGTTTACCAGTAAAAGCAAACTGGTTTCCTATGGTGCAGCAAGTTGCCCTTCTTTTCAGCTGTTCATTTCACAAGCTTCTTTATTATGATTATTGTTTACATATAGCATGACACGCACTCAGATTAAGTGACAGCCCTGCATAAACCAAGAATAAAGCTTTCATGAGTAAGCAGGCCGTATCCTCCCTAAAAACGTCTAGACAAATGAACTTCTGATTGAAGCTAGCCACACTTTGGACCACTCATCCTTCAAAAGCATGCTTACTGCCCCGAATGTGGACCACTTGATTTTCAAAAGCATGCTTACTGGCCAGACTTTGGATCACCCAGTCTTCAAAAGCATGGTTGCTTTCTACCTTGAAGAACAAAAGCAGATTCTAACTCTCTAATTCACAGTGAGACCATTACCCACTGTAGGCACTATACACTTAGTATAATTTACAGTTCCTGTCTTGTACTATCCATCTAGGTTAGACTGATGTTCATTTTCTCCCAGAATACATATCTGTATACCATCCATCAAAAACAAGATCATCTGTATTTGCTACTGCAATGTAAACTTACAATCTTGCTTCACCTGCTGTTGTGTATTTGTTAAAATAATATGGCATTGTCTCTTAGAATGCACACCAAAACACAGGAGTCAGCTTTCAAATGTTTTTTTCTCTACTATAAATGAGACAAGTTTGCATGGAACTGCCCACGAAGCAACAGTGGTTAGCAGTGCCCTGTATAGCAGCAAATGCCTAGATGGTAAAATATCACTATAAAGTTGCTATCAGATCTGAAACCTGTTAACCAATCTAGCATTGTGCAGAACTGAGCTTAGAGCAGCTAGCTTGTGCATTGAATAGCACTACCATATCTAAGTACTATTTAACATCATGCCCTTAACCCCCAAACTACCCTTGGAGACCCCTCATAAAACCCAATCCTTAATCATAAACAGCCCACCCTATGCCAGGTCTGGATAACATGGATATACTATTTCCAAATCTCTCTATGGCCAGTTTGGTAGATTTGGGCATCATAAGGTAATGTAGCAATGGTCTCATATTCTCAGACAACCAGTTAATCATTAAAGAAAATAAGACAGTATGCCAGAAATATAAACACACCACTTTCTTAGAAGCAAAAATCTTACATATTACCAAGGTTGGCAAGAATACCCACACTACATCCCTCACACACTCCACTTACCACACACACACACACACACACACACACACACACACACACACACACACACACACACACACACACACACACACACACACACACACACACACAGATTGTCTTATGCTGAGTCACTTAAAAGAAACTTTCCCAAATCTCAAACATTGCTCCGCAGCAGTCACTTAAACACACATCAAAAGCAAAACCAAATATCTCACATAAGCCTACACCCAATGGTTCCCAAAATCAAAGGCCAAAAGATGGGCATATGCTTATTTTTGTCATTGGGGACCCAATTATGAATCACACAGATGCCCCATTCACCAAGTTAAACAAGGAGACAATAACAATTAGTTGCTTATCTGGAACCAGGGTCTGCAATATCACACATGCGCTCAAGTCACTGCACCCCAAGTACCAGTACAACTCTATCATAGTCCATGTGGGTCCAAATGAGAAATGTACCTCACTGGACTATGTGAAAAGAGACATAATGGATCTCTCGGAATATGTGTCACAGTTAGGTATGAGCCTTGCATTTTTCAGCATTCTACCTGTACCAAGGATGAAGCCACAGTATGAACATAAAATTAATTGATTTTAATAGTAGGCTTAGTTTCTGGTGTACCTCCAGGGAAATCCAATATCTGTCAGCATGGGAGGACATGATTGAAAGACCACATTGCATTGCTTTGCCAAGGACAAGCTGAGTCTGTCCCTCATATACTTTCAGATATTAGTTAAACCTTTAGCTACCCCCTTGGAGCCTTATTTAGGCAATGCAAAAAAGACAAAACTACCAACATAATGTAAATGTTTACAAGCAAAGTAAAGGTGTTACTGCTCAATGCTAGGAACCTAAACAAAAAACTTGACGCCTTTCAAGCATTTGTCACTCCAGAGAATCTAGATGTCTTTTTCATGTCAGAGACTTCATTTAAAGCAATGAAAAGTACTCTGGTAGTGCAAGGCTACAGAGACATTTAGACCAAATACAAACAGCAAAGACTGAGGCCAAAGTTGGAGGTGTCTCGATCTGCATTAACAACAAACATACCTACAGATTAGTTAAACAGGATGGTACTAAGGAGCTCATCCACATACAAGTCACCATAGATAGGGTCCTCACCAATATCATATTTAGCTATAGGTCACCATCTACACCCCGAGAATCTCATGACTCACACTTAAACCTACTAGAGGTACTCACAATCCAACCAAACGTCCTTTTCATGGGTGACTTTAACTATCCATCTGTAGACTGGGAAATGTCCTCTGCCTCAAACTCACAGGCGCAATGCTTCCTGTTTAGGATTAAGGATTGGGTTTTATGAGGGCTCTCCTAGGGTAGTTCAGGGTTAAGGACATAATGTTATATAGTGAGTTATATGGTGAGGATTAAGCATACAATGTCCCTTGGCCATGTATCTAAAGAGACTGACAGTGCACACTCCAACTAGAGGATTAAGCATACTGGATCTGGTACTCAGCAACATAGGAGAACATTGCACCCCCCCCATATCATGTCCTTACTAGTGGGGTTGGACCACAAAGCTGTCTCCTTTCAAGTAGAAATCAACCCAGAAAACCCTGCTAAACAGTAACAGTTAGGATCTTTTCTAAGGCAGACTACATCATATTGAGTGACAGTTGGTCAGAATTCAAGGATCCCCCTAACCCTGAAACCACAGCTACCTATGCAGACTTATTCCCTCTACAAATGTGAATGGCAGCACAGAGACTGTTGTCCCTACCAGAAATAAACCTAAAACAAACACTAAAAACAAACTCACCAGTCGAATCCTCACCTAAATAGGGTATATAACAAGAGAAGAAAACTCATAGCCAAAATCAGGAAGAGCAACTCCCTTAAAAACAAGTGCTCTCTGACACAACTAAAGAAGAAACTAAGAGGTCTAATTAAGCCCAAGGCCAACTATGAGATCAGGATAGTTTTACAGGCTAAGGACAATCACAAGACCATTTTCAGCTATGTCCAGATCCTTAAAGACAACAAACAGCAGTGTGCTGAACTGGTGATGAACAGTACCACCTACACCAATCAGGGTGACATAGCAAATCTACGGGCTGAATCTTTATCTCTCACTTCCCCTCCTGGCTCCACTGGGTGAAATTCCTCCAACATTCCTCCCTCAACTATTACCAGGCACCAGGTGCTGGTGGCACATGCTAAAGTCACGAACATCACTTCCATGGCTTCTAACAATATCCTTGGGTGCATCCTGAGCAGTCTAAACATGACCTATGAGGAGCACCAAAGGCACTGTTCAACTACAGCCTTGAAACAGGCTATGTTCCAAGTGAATGGAGGACCACAGCAGTCATTCAACTCCATAACGACAGACCATCAACCGACCCAAGGAATTACAGACCAAATAGTCTAACAAGTCTAGTATGCAAAGTCATGAAATGAATTATCATCAAAATGATAAACAAGGACATTGACAACTTGCAGATGCTGGACCCATCCCATTTTAGCTTTGTTAAGTGAAGGTCATGCTTACTTAACCTAGATAGCTTCTTTAAGAGGGTCATAAAGGCAATGGATGAGGGTAAAACAGTCTATACTGCTTATCTTAACCTGGCCAAGGCATTTGATACAATACCCCACTTAGGCATTATTGACAAGCTCGCGGAGCTAGGCATTAATCCCTGCATAACTCACTAGATTGCTGGCTGGCTCACAGACAGGACCCAAGAAGTCAGGATCAGTGAGACCACCTCCACCAAAAGACCGGTCATTAACAGAGTACTCCAGGGCTCCATGCTGGCCCTTTTCCTGTTTGTCATCTACTTCTCAGAAGTCAAGGCTAATTTTGAGGTCTCTGGCTCATCAAGTTGACAAACAACTGTAAATTGGGAGATATTATAGATTCCCCAATACACCAATGTCTTGCAAGAGGGTTTAGTATAGACAAATGGCTGGTGCCAAAGTCATGGCCTAAAACTCAATGATAAAAATGCATTATAGTGTTCATTGGGAGACTGTCATTCCAAGTTAATTACTCCAGTGATAAAGCATCCCTAAAAGTCAACCCTGTAGTAAGAGATCTGGGAACATATGTAGACAACAATCTGGCCTTTGAACAACACCTAGCTAAGATAATAAGAACATCATTCTATGTCACCTAACTTATAGGTAAGGGTGTGGCATCCAGGTCCAAGGAAATTATGGTACCACTTTATTCGGTCCTTATCAGACCTACCATTGAATACAATGTCCCTTTGCCATGCATCTAAAGAGGCACCTAAAAAAGTCGGAAAGCCCACAAAGGTTTCTCACCAGGAGAATTCAGAGCATGAATACCTGTCCTACGCTGATCACCTAAAGGCTCTGTCATTGTAGTCAGTCTCCTACAGTCTGCTGAAAGGGGATCTCTGCCTGGCATATAGGGCTTCCTCAAACCCAGCCCTGATAGATCTGTTGCGCATGAGCAAAACAGACAGCAACAGAAACACTAGATCAGGGGATCTGAACTTTTCTTGAGACAAAAACAGAATGTGCTGGAGGGAAAAACGTGTCCCAAAGGATCCCAACACCATGGAATAGGCTACCCATCCATGTAAAACAGAATTCATCCCTGACCTTATTCAAACAAAACCTTAAAAATTAGATGAGAAATTGTAAATTTACCCCCGGTCTGACCTCCATATCCCTTATGGACAAAGGCCATGAATAATAAAGTAAGAAAAGTTTTATCCTAACTCCCTCCCATCCTAAGATACCTCTGCTGATGTGTATTTGTTAAAATTGTATATAAACTGCATCTCTCTCTTAGAATGCACACTTGTATCCTACTTAGTAACAAAAAGGTTATCTGTATTAATTACTGCAGTCCAAATATATAGTTTTCTTTAATCTCGTACTGTGTATTTGTAAAAATAACTTGAAAGCTGCATCATTGCATATAACTTGTTCATATTTTTTGCTGTCATGAGTTCACTGCTTTGCAAGCTCTCTTACAGTTTTTTTTTTCCAAATGATACGTGTTTACCTAGTTTATAAGGTTTATGCAATTATGCATTTTTCTTTCATATCTTGCTTGCTAGTCTTTGTTGTAATTCCTGCCTGTGAGCCTGGGTTATTTCAGAAAATGAACACCACATGGCAAATGAATGAATAAATAAACTTCATTGGCTTGTTCATTTGTATTAAACTTGATCACATTATAAAAGCTATTCCAAAGTTCAGCATTTAAATAGAGTAATAGCATTAGCATGATATGTGGTTCCTGTTGTGAAATGATGACCTTGACATGGCCAGAATGATGCTGCAGCAAACACATCCACCTAAGGAAAGTAGGCCTCGCCATTTGATAAATAAAGCATTAATGTATTGAGAAGGTGGAAATACTGTAAAATTTATTCTCATTGAACTCCAAACCAAACTTCAGCATGAATTGAGCCATTGTGTTATAGTAAACAACTGGCAGTATGTAAGTTAGAAAGGTGTAAGCCCTATCTTAACAAATAACAGTGGAGAATGGGGCATTGCAAAATGGAATGGAGCAGTAAGGCCATATATAACTTCTAGAGCATTTGTGAAACTAAAGAGTTGTACAAACTGTAGATCTGACAACCAGAGCCAGATCATAGTTAAATGGGACCCTAGGCAGTGCAATGGATCACCTCCCCCCTGCCATTCCAGTGTTCCACTACTTGGCTATCTCTCCCCAACTAACATAAACACTGTTCAAACTTGTCAGTGTACATACTATTTTCTTCTTTACTTCTAAAATGATTACAGATATTTGGATTTAATTTAAAACTTTTATTTTAAATTCTATAGCACAAATGCAGATAGCCATTTGTTAAACAGAAAATACAATCTCACAATATAAACAAACTTAGCATGAGCAATAGTAAACTTGTCTGCCCTTGAAACTCACATTAATTGAAAATGAATTGAAACCCACATTCATAGAAAAGTGGCACATTAAGTATAAGTTTGGGGTGTTTTCGAGCCATGAGCCCCCGGCACACATTTTAGGACCATGCATAAATGCACATGTTCTTTGATTCACCTTCCTGATTATATTAAATTATATTCTTTGTTTAATGCAGTACCACTTGTTAGACATTTTTAACATTTTTCAGAAAGTAGTGAAACAAAACATATGAACCAGTAATGACAAAACTATCCATTTTAGAACATTTCAACCATAAAAGGCCACTTAAACTGCTGTCATTATAATTCACCAATATTAGTCAATATGTTCAATATCTGAAGAAGTAAAAGTCATCTGAATATTTCCAAATTAGAGAAAACTGCAACTACTGAAGAGGTTGCTGCTGGCAAAAAACTTTTCATTTCAGTACTTCATCTACAAATTTAGTGCTTGATGCCCTTGAAGAATGTATTGCCTATGTTACATCAAAAAATGGTGTTCTGGTGATATGCAATATGGAACCAACAACAGATTCATAGTTACTAGCCATCTCAACTAAAGGAGGACTCACTCTGGATTGCAGCACAGAAGTATCAACAATTGATCTACCTGGTGTGGAAAGAGTACGCGCAGCCTTTGCACCAAAAGCAAAAGGAGACCTTGTAGCTAATGTGGAGGTTTAACGTACTCGGTTGTCAAGAATAAAGGTTCAGGTTTTGACTCTGTGCAAAGTCACTAAACTAGACACCTCCCTCCTAACTGGAGCATTGCACACAGCTGTTCTACTCTGTTACCAGCTCTGTCTGCTCCCTGTTACTACAGATGTCCATAAAGATGCATTTCTTCACTTGGATACTTGAATTTCACATGGTTTATTTTCTAAAGTTGATGTCAGGACAACATCCTAACACTGAGGCTTCTAGGGCCTGCAGAAGTTTCGCCTGAGGTTCTAAAACCTTGCTGTGTCTACACTGAGACTTGTTTTATTTTTTTATTGCAAAGTTAGGGTTCCCCAGCCAATGTACCCCCCACCTGCCAGACAACACAGGCCCTAGGCAGCTGCCTAAGTTGCCTAGTGCTTAAAACAGTTCTGCTAAAAACAACTTTTATGACTTCAATAACACTGGGAGGAGATTTTGAAGACCTAACAAGGTTGTCATGGCATTATGGGGGAAGGACAATATTTTAGCTAATATTCAAAAGCCTAGAGGGGAGAGGCACAGACCATCCCTGGCAGAACAGTGTGGTCTGTTTACCATCTCCTTCCATGCTGACAAATATTGCACCCCGTAAGAATAACACCAAAAAATAAGCCAATTATTAAAGTCACTCATCTTTTGTTTGCATTGTGGCATCATCCTTGGAGAAGGTAAAATGCTTCTCGGTGCTAGGCACATACCAGTCTGGTACACATGTTCTGAGAGCTCCTTGATGTCTCCCTTCATATAGTCCAGGAAGGTACATCTCAGGTTATTTACACCCACATGGACAATGACTGTATCATACTGGTACTTGTGGTCCAACCACCTGAGTACATGTGCAATGCGGTGAATCCTGGCCCCTGATAAGCATCTGGCCATGACATTTTCCTTACTCAGCCTGGTGAAAGGGACATCAGTGTGTCTCACAATGGAGTCTCAAATGACCAAAATGTTGGATTGTGTGGTGGCTTGCCTTATGGACCTAGAAGTAGAGGCTGCATGAGATGTGCCTGTATGTGTTGATGTGAGTGTTGTTTTGAAAGAGTGCATTTGGAGCTGCTGAGGGTATTTGTTATATGTGCTTCATCTTGGAGGGCTTTGGGATTTAGGAAGGTTACATTTAAGTGCCTGAGAATAAGTGGGTCTGTGTGTCTGTTTTGAATTGTGTGTGATGGGTGCAGCATGTGTACTACTAGCAACCTTATTGACATTAAGAGTACTTTTATGTGAGTGCTTTGCCTCCAGTGACATTGTGTAAATACATGTCTCACATAACATATCAGTTTGTTTGAGAATTAACTGGCTGTCAGTAAACATGAGGCGATTTCTACATTGCCTCAAGATGCCCGTGTTCACCAAGCTGGTAATGGAGATACTGAGAAAGTTCATATCCATGGCATCAGACCCTTTTTAATGATTATACAGCTAAAGTGAGAATATAAAGCAATGTCAGGTGTATTTGGTTTGCAACTCTGGGGCGGAGTTCTTGTCATTGCCAATAAGTTGTGCTGTGTGCAACTAGGTATTGGTGAAATTGCAATGTGCTATTACAAGAAAAATATCAACTCAAGGTGTTTTCTTCTATACAGGGCACTGCTAAACACTTGAAGGGAAACTAATAAGTATACCTTGATGATTTATGGATGAAGTATTTAGGCAGATATTCTGAAGTTAGGCTAGAGAGCAGGATATCAAGTAGCATTTACTGAAAAGAATTAGCTTGTCAAAAATGATGAAAAGTGGGGAGGTGCCTGAATATCTCCTGTCTGGCTACTATTGGTGCTGGTCTCACCACAGCTTCATGCTGCTGGGATACAATGTTCCTATTCTTCTTCTCTCACTAGAAGCAAAACAGCAGCATCACCAGGCAACAGGTTATTTGGTGATCAACAGTCTTGTCCCAGATGATGCAAACGTCTGTAGGCTTGTTGTAAACTTTCCTGGTAAAAGCCTTGAATAGAAACCAGACCAATCAGGAAGGTCAAACACAGACACTCACTGCCCAATCAGAAACAGAAATCAATGCACTCTGCTCCTTCTCTTGCCAGGAGCAAAATATAAGCACCAATTCCAAGCTGGCACCTATGAAACAGTTGTTAGGCTTTACAGTGATCAGCAGTCTCCAGGAAATAATGTCCCTATGCTCCTTTTCTTATCAAGAGCAAAACAGAAGCACTAATCCCAAGATGACTACCGAGAGGGAGAATGTGGGCTCCCCAGTAATTACTGGTCTTGGAGTAGATATTGCAGATTTTAAAGGTAAGATAGTAAAAATGGTTTAATATCCCAAGAGCTGCAGTATGCACTAAGCAGTCATGAAAGAGGGGGTAACCTAAGCCTTAGGTATCTAAGTGGAGAGCCACTAATTTTAAAAGACCAGTATAGATTGGAAGGGGGTGGGCACTTTGTCTTCTGGTTCTGTGGAATGCAGTGGGATGGCCAATACATGTAAATAACTGAAGGGGAATGATTTCACAAAATGATAATTTTGTGCCTACTCACAATAGCCAGTAGAAGAGAAGAGGAAAGGATATATGCGGTCAAATTAAAATAAAGGGCAGGCAGTTAGAAAGAAAGCTGAGTTCAAAAACATAACAGTGGCAGGGTAGGAGTGTGGGAAAAATTAATTTCTCTATGACTCAAAACAGACAGCTGTAGTCTCTTTCCTATTTTAAATTTGCAGTTAAAAGCAGAATACAACTAAAACACACACAGTGTAAAGAAAATAAATCACATTATACAAAACAGAAGAAAGCAATGAAGCAATATAAAGTACAAGAAAGAAAAAACAAACTAACCTTTCCCTCACAGCAAGTTGTGGCATAGTCTGGGGGAGCTCTTCCAGTAAAGCCTTGAAATGTTTAATTTTACCCCTTACATAGAAGGTTTAGTTCCTAGCACCACCCTCATCCACAGGTAATTAACCCAAATTGACCTGTTCTAATCTCTGTGCGGCTCACAAGAGACACAGGTGTGGTCTCTTTCCTAGTTTAAATATGCAATTAAAAGCAGAATACAAGTAAAACACAGTGTAAAGAAAATAAATCACAATATGTAAAACAGAAGAAGGCAATGGGGCAATACAAAATACAAGAAAGCAAAAACAAAGTAACCTTTCCCTCACAGAAAGTTGGGATAGAGTCTAGCTGACCTTTTCCAGAAAAGTCTAAAGCAACCCCTACTCTTTTTGATATGTGCCGTTGGATCATTTACATCTAACGGAGTTACCCCAATTCCAGAGATGGGGCCTCAGTTTAACATTTCATTCAAAGGATGGTGCACTAACCTCCTATATGCTGCATTGCAAAGTAAGTATTGGAAAACAAATTCAACTATTTTGTGTAAGAATAGAACCAACAGCCTTCAGTACTGGACAAGTGTGCTATCTGTTGAGCTAAGAAGATTGAATTGCCTGTTGCAATGCCTGTTTGTATTATCCTAACTTACCTCTAATTTCTCTATAAACTGGCTAAAATTTCTCTAAATATTAATTTATTGTCATATATGTTGTATCTTTTCTTAACCAATGGTTTCACATTATGTGCAATTTGGTATAATTATTTAAACTGCAGATGTTTTGTATTACTTTTGAAGATTATAAAATTATTGTTCTTAAAGTGGTTTTGTAATACTTTGTAGCTTTTCTCACCAGGCCTCCTCTGAAAATGGGCACCTACCCAGTCAAACTTTCCCAGTAATCAAATGTCAATAAATAAACAAATAAATGCACAACTGAAGTTGCTTGGCTCATACATTGTCTGCTGCCGTGAAAGCAAGTACATAACTTACATCTAAAAGATGTTCTGTCATTTTAGCTGTGAAGTTCTGGAGTGTTTTTGAGTTTTAATGTCAGTAAGAAGATGATTCCAATTCACTGGGACAGATTTACTAAATGTCTTCTTCCCTACGGATGTGCCAGGACATAGTATTTATTTTATATTTGTTGACTGGGCTAGTCTAGCTGGATATATGTCCATTTTCAGTAGAGGCCCGGGGAGAAAAGCTCTAATCATTTCAAATAAAGTTCACATCTACAGAAGTACATATTTAGAATGCAAATACATTCACTGTAAAGAAAACAGAAAATTTTAAGTGGTCACACATTTATAAAGTATATAAAAAAACTACAAAAATATTTGACTAGACTTAGTATAATTAGTAATGAAGTTACAATTAAAAGTTGAGAAAGAATAATAGCTAAAAAGGTATAGTATAAATGTAGATAAGAAAGGAAGATAAAAGGAAAGTGAAATGGAGAAGCAGTTGAGTAATACATCTAGTAGTAATATGTGTCACGTTTTTGAGAATACAGTGATAAGTAAGACTGATGGAGAGGTAGAATAGTAGTTGTTGAGATGAAATTATTTCAGAGATGAGAAGGTAGGGTTGAATCAAGTAATAAGAGTAAATTGATATGACCAGAGCAATGCCATCATCCTGACTTCACCTCTGTGCATGTGAGGGGGTCACTCATGGACAGGGAACACTTTAATGCAGGACATTGATCAGGTATTATAATTCTGAATAGTAGTGTGCCGAGTATCATTTTGGTTCTGATTTAAACAGATAACTACTGAAATCCCTTTAGCAGATCACAGTGGTGGGTGTGAATGCTAGCCAGTAGCACAGAGTGACATATTTTATTTTCTACTACTTGTAACTTTTTGAGTATTTGAACTTGACAAAAGTGTTAAAATGAGGAGGGCATACTCTGCCTTTGAACATTTCTAGCAAGAGACCACTATGCTCTTGGGGATAATAGGTAAAATATTTTGTAACAATTTCAGCTTAGAAAGTGTATTGCTGACTATACTGTTTGCGTATAGTGTTAAAGATACCAAGATGGCTATGCTACATTATGTGTTGGAGTGTTTTAAGTTATCTTTTAATATAAAAGGGGGCAATTTATTTTAGTGCAATGTTAGTGTAATTATTTACAGCTTCATAACTCTGATGCAATGAAAAAGTGTCATACGTAGACACCAGGTCAACAAAGGATCAACAGAATGCCAGAAATTATGCATGTAAAATACGTTATAATGTGCCAAAGGAGTTAGAAATGCGTGAACAATGCTGTGTGCTGTGTGCACAGTTGCTATGAACTTCAATTAAGAAGAGTAGAGAAGCTCTTGTCAAAAAGGAAAACTAGGAGTCAGCATTTTCCCATCACAGAACCAACACAGTCCAGTTACAGGGTTAGTTTTACTTTGTAAGGCATAACATGTGCTGAATCTTATATCCCGCAGAGGTATATTGTAAAGAAATTTGTCATAGGATCAGTGTATCAGTATAGTATGTCATCTGAGGGAAACGTCAGTACTCAGCCAGATTCTTCAGTATTAGCATGTCCCCTAGCATGTGGGATTGCAGAGTCAAGCCATTGCCACTGAAGAAAGAGCAGTGCAGCTGTAAAAGACAACAATCTATGAGATTAACTTCAATTCTTTTTTTTTCCATTTTTTGGCCCATAAATGCAGGCAATGAGAATGCAGCAATAAATGATCTTGTGTCACAGTAAAAAGCCAGGAAGTACTGCAAGTCACAATGTTATATCCCTGGAGTAGGTATCCAATGTGGGATACTTTGAGAATATGTGGATAAATGACTGCGTGTCAGCCTCTGAGGTACTCTAAAGAGATAATCAGATAATGCTTAGAGATTTCAGTCTCATCTTGCTCAGTCACATTCCCAAAGACCTGAATAATATTCTCATTCAATTCAACCTCACTCAGATCACAATTCAACCTATTAGACCTAACCTGAATACCTTTAATCACTCCTGCTTATGTCTTGTATTAACTAGAAAACCTACCATCTTTCAGTGATGTCTGTCTTGATAGCTTCTACATCCATCATTCATAAGCAAATATGCCTCCAAAATGTATAACTTTCTGTGACAGATCACAGCCTGACATTAACAAAGTTAAATCCAACCTCACCTCATGCACTGGGCACCAATCCTGAATTCTATTGACCCTAACACTGCTAGAACACTACTCACCTCTCTACTGACTGACCTAAAAAAATGTTTCCCAGACTATACAAACCAAAAACTAATAACCAGTTAACCTATGAGCTTAAATGCCTTCCACATCTTAAAGATAAGGCTTGACATTCCTAGAAAGCCCTGCCTCCTGCTATAAACAGATAATTCTACACCCAGCTATGCAGTCTTGCCAACCAAGCAATACACCATCATAAAAGTCACCTAAAGAAATCATACTAAACCTCATAATAAAATCACCAATAATGTCTGGAAATAGGTCATCCATTTCAAGCAATGGAATAGCCTTCTTTCCATGAATTCCAAAATTCTCTCAACTTTCAGCCTCTGATTTCCTTTTTCATTTCCCCAACCTTCCCATCCTTACTCTACCAAATTCCAAACTGCCTGTACCATTCCCACCACCCCCTTTATACATCCCTCCTTTCTGCTTCAGAACTATCACATCCAAGGACATCCAACCACTGCCCAAACTGATTAATGTGGATATCCCACTGATACAGATAACCTTTAGCCACTGTTTATATTTCAATGCAGAGACCACATCATAACTCCACTGAAGCACATCTGTAACCTGTGTATTACACTTAATACTGTACCTAATATCTGGAAAATACCATTGCAAATCCTTTCTCTAAGAAACCCATTCCATCCAATCCCTCAGATTTCTGGCACATTTCTATCCTCCCTACTCTAGGAAAGATTCTGGAAAATTATTTTATTTGCAGCTCACTCATTACATCATCCAATGCCACCTTCTTTCTCGAAATCAGCATAACCTCTGGTACACTCATAATACATCCACAACTATCTGAACACTCACTGACAATATTCTGTTTGGAATAGACAAAGGCCTCATTACTGGAATCATTTTTCACCTCACTATAGACTTTGATCTTGTTGACCACACAATTCTCCTATACCATCACATCGAAATAGGCATTAGCAATAACACACTGCCCGGTTCAAAAACTACCTTTCTAAACTGCCACATCTCAGGAAATTTCAATACATCAACCTTTCCATCAAACTCTCTGTAGAAAGGCATCCTACTCATCTTTAGACTAATTCTCTTACCTTTAGAAAAGATTCTTTTATTGTTATTGCACAAATACAACAACATTTATAGCAATCCTCCTAAGGTGCATTCACATATAATGAACATGAATAAATAAGAGAATATAATACAATACGATACCAAACAATACAATGTAATGCAATGCAATGCAGTAAACATCTAAGTTATTGCACATGGGTATATTGCACATGAAAGGAATAAAGTAAGGTGCACAGGAATGTAAATCTATACCTTATAGTGCAAATGGCTATTATCTTTATTTGATGGGTCAATGAAAACAATTATTGCTTAACTCTTCTAAAACAAAAACAATATTTTTTGGTACTAAATTAAAGCTCACTTCTGTCTCTAGACATCAAGAAATCCTCAATCATCCAAATAGCACTATTGAAAACATCACTGTATCCAAATACCTAGGATTTGCTTGGACTCCTTCCTAAATTTACACCTCCACCTGGACTACAGACAAAAAAATCATTTCTCTCCTGTTCTGGGTTAATAGGATCTCCCCATTTGTTTCCAGGTCATATAGAAATGCAATAGATAAAGGTACATTACTAGCCTAGCTCATACCTGTCAACTTGCAGACATTGAAAATAGGTACAAAGGCTTTTGAAATGTAGGTACAGCCAGCCAGAAATATGAACATCTAATTAGCATAAAATGTGAATCCCTAGGTTTATAATTAGATTTCAAACTACCGTCGATCGAGAGTGTCAGTGTCTACTTGCAGTTTTCCAAGTGGCAGTTTTGTGAACCCAAACACATCAACTACACTACAGCGCATGGGTAGTCTAGTTCGAGTATTTGAGTTCTGTATTTTGAGTTGAGATCACAGTTCAGTGAGGAACAGGGAATTAACCATTTCCTCACTGTAGTGTGATCTCAGAGTTGGTATATATAATTTGCAGGGGGTGGAGGGTACAGGGGGACTTGCCCCCCTGCAAAATAGTAAAGGTGATGTACTGTTGACTCTAGAGTGTCATAAATTATGGTGCATAGCTTTGGTGACTGACGTCATCCCCTGCAATGTCAAATACATCAAACTATGGGAGTCGATGTGTTCAGTTTCAAGTTTCCTGCTTGTAATTTTCAAGATATTTTTTGTACATCGAGGCCGAACAATGGATGCAGTTTCAAGGTTTCAATAGTAAATTGAATCCCTATTAACACATATTGTAGTAAGACTGTGGGATACTACTTATAAACACAAGTTTAAAACATTGAGAATGAGCATGTTATTGAAGACAATGTGTAAAATCTGTACACTTTAATAAATAATATTGCAAAAATCTATCTCACACATTCACTTATATTTGTTTTTGAAAATGGGAAATGTAACACGTCGGTCCTCTTTCTTTAAATTATTACTGGTGCCACTAGTATTTTGGATATGTGGTTTGGTTTCCTGTACTCTAAACAGCTTTAGACTTGTGTGGGAGGATTAGAAAATTATGTGTAGTTGTAAACTGAGCCTGAAAATAAAAAGGCACCTCTAACAAAAAGGTTTATCTTGAGAAAACATAAATCTTGCCTGAAAATAAGAATATTCCTCCAAAGTAGGTACAGCTGAGGGGTCTGTCTCAGCTAGAATATGGTATCCATTTGATTGTTGCAGCCTCTAAAACAAATAATCTACTCTTCAAACCATCTTCTATGCCATATACATGAGAACCCCCCCCCCACTTAGCTCCAAACTAATCACAGATGCTCTAGAATACAACCTTAGAAGTCTTAACCACTCATTTCTCTTCTCTAACCTACCCAAACTAGACCTCATTGTGCATAAGCCATGCCTTCTCTGTCCTTGACCCCAAACTGTAAGAATTTCTTTGCTCATTCCTTAAGGATCATTTCTTTTACCCCAATTTCCAGTCAGAACTAAAAGCATATTACAGAACTCATGGAAAATGCAACTGCTGTCTCTCTGGTCATACAACTTAACCTCTTCATATCCTTGTTCTTCTTTCGGATTTTTCCGGTTAGGGGTCGCCACAGTGGAACTCCGGTCCGCTAATGATTGGCAGTAGATTTTTAGAGTGCCGAGGTGCCAGCCCGATGCCCAACCTTCAATGAAGGCACACCCATTCACGCATATCTTTCGAACACCACTCAGCCATGGGGAGGACATGCAGACTCCACACAGAAGGCGCTCCAGCCAAGACTCAAACAGGAGAACCTCTTG
This sequence comes from Protopterus annectens, assembly GCF_019279795.1. Lineage (NCBI taxonomy): Eukaryota > Metazoa > Chordata > Ceratodontiformes > Protopteridae > Protopterus > Protopterus annectens. The sequence continues at coordinate 264,834,709 of NC_056727.1, read as the reverse complement.
CTGTGAGGCAACAATGCTACCGCTGCACCACCACGGCTTCACCAACCTCTTCATATCCTACTATTCATAATAAAATAAAAATGATACATTCCTGAAGACATCTGCAATGATAGTGGATAAATCAGCAGCCTGATCTATAACCTCTCTAGTCAGTGCTGTCTTGTACTTATGACAGCAGAAAACAATGTAATTAGCTATCCCTTGGAATGGGGTTATTTTATTATAGGACAACCCAGTGTGTTTTTTTGAAAGGCAAATAAAGGTGTCTGTCATAGAGCCGGACAGCAGTTGGCCAATCATTAGCTATGTATTGTGAGTAAAAAAAAAAAAACATATTTGTTGCTTGGAAAGAGCTTGAAAAAGTTTGTATAGATTTGTATAGATGACACAGTGAACCAGTCCAGGGGCTATGCATAAAGAAATGTGACAATGATCAATGACCAGCTTCATTTTTATTAATATTGTTATATCAAATTTGACTTCATATATCTAAGATGTGCAGATTTCCATATGACTGGGTAGCTTTCATTTTAAAAGTAATTGTTATTATAAAAAATAGATTACAAAAAAATGTTGCCTGAGAGCAAAATTTATTGATCAATAAATGTCATACCTTATTGTAGCTAGCTTGTTAGCTATCCTTTTTGTCATTGTGGCTCATTAGTGGTTCTTTATCTCAATTTTAAGTGATATGCTCCTTATTTACAAGTAAAATGGCTGAAAAATCAATAAGAAATTAAACAAACTCTAAATATGAACTTCAGATACAGAAGTTCTTTTCTAAATTAAGAGGAAAACTTTACACATTACAAAGAACTGAATTTTTGCAATGAGCACTTCCACAAAAGATTAAGTGTACAGAAGACTTAATAGTTAAACACTACACTACAGATCAGGCTTGATGTACAAGTTTGCCTGCAGCAATCATTAGCATTCAACTACTCTCTCTCTCTCACACACGCTCTGACTCTCATTTAATTTTTCTGTCATGATCTCTGTTAATCAGGCTAAAAACCCTGAAGTACATAGTCATTAAGCAATAATGTCTGGATGTCTACATGTACTATATAGTCACTAATTCATCCAAATGTTCATATATTTATTTCCTCATCCCGTAAAAGCTGCTGACATGCATGCCCATATGATTTATATCTGTCACATTGTTAATTAAGTACACTAATGTGGGATGAGCTAATGCACTGTTTAAAAATATCTGACTGGCCCAAGATATAAGTGCAATTCCTAAAAGGTTGTCTCTATTGATGGACAGAGCACCAGGTTCAGTCCTGGAGGCCTGTGTTTACAGGATATTGCACTACAAGCCGTTTGTATGAGAGCTATATCACTTTGCTAAATGAATAGGAACAATGCCATGATTCATTGTTCACAAGGTGAGTGTCACTGTAGAGGAGAAGGGGCATTTTCCCTACACAGTTACATATGGCAGGAAGGGAGATGACACACCAGTGGATTAGGAGTGAGGGAAGGTAGTCATGGTGGGGTTAAGCTCGGCCTTTCTGGCAGTTACCACACGGCTAAGAATAGGAGCCATTAATGAGCTACTTCCTGTGAGACACTGTTTTCATTCCCCAGCCTTCATTTAAAACAAGCTGAAAGTGATCCACCACCATGTACTGCACAATGGACCCCTGTAATAATTCACATTGACAGTGTTCATGTGGGCAGAGATAGATTTGCAGTCCTTGGTGCATAAGGTGGCAGGTTAATCCTGCACAAGGGATATGTAAGGGTGAAGCAGATCGGAATGCACAATTCCTGCAGTAAAGGGAGAGGAAAGTTAGTGACTAGCTAAAATAAAAATAAATAAATAATAAAATATAACTATATGATAAAAAAGGATGAAGAAAAGGGGAGAATGGTATATATAAACAGCAGTAGTTTATAGCAATCACTGTGTGTTTTTACTTTGTATATGCTCTGGCCAGAAGACTATTGGGAGAGACTGACATATTAATGAGGCAAGTCAACTCCTTTCTTGAGGAGATGATCAGAGTTAAAGAGGGTCCCGCTTATTGTCCAAGTGAGCAACCAAGAAGAAAAAGAGGGGGGAGAAAAATACCTCCTCTGGAAAGAAAAAGTACCAAGTGCATCAGGAGGAAGAAGCATGGTTGCTGCAAAGTGGAAACTGATATAAGAGCAGAACAACAGGACTTTTCATGCCTGGAGCTGCAGAGTGAGATTCCAGGTAATCTGCTTGAGGAACATAGTATGGCTGAAGAAGCAGAGTGTTGGACAGCAGGCAGAGTGGGGGAATTATTTTAGTGGCATCTTGGCCACCCTTCCAGGAAAGGGATGGACAGCTTACCAGGAATATTAGGAGTAGGTACCCTGTGGGTGATAGGCCAACAGAAAAAGTTACTTTAGGGGAAGGGAGAGCAGGAGCACAGACATGGAAGGAGCAGGCTACCAGATGTTCCCATTGTTTCCATTCTGGGAGCCTTCAGGTGGTAGGACACTGAGCCATCCTGGCCGTACTGACTCCTTGACAAGTAAGGCCCAGGAATCCTGGGCCTTACTTGTCAAAGAGTCAATACTCCCAGAAAGGCTTCCTTTAGGCCTGTCCAGGGAAAGCATATGCCTAACAGTACAAGTGAAAAAGAAGATATGAAGGGAAGAATGCATGGATGGTAATACCACACACATTGGCAACCTCTATGAATTTGTATTTAAATACAAAGAGCAAGAAATAGCATTTCGGCACACTGCCTTTAAAGGTTCTAAAATACATACACATTCTCATGTTTATAAAGGGGTAAAAGGAAACACACAAAGCCATTGGGAGAGCACTGGGAATTAATGAATCATTAATAACTTCCTTTAAGATACAATTCCAGAAAACTCTTAAACTGAATATTTCATTCATAATTCATTATTAAAACCTAGAGGAGAAAGAGTATTACATGAGAAAATATATCATGCCTCTTTTCTCAAAAGAATCTCAGACATGTTGAGAAATAAATCTCGATTTTCATAATAATGCATAATAAAAAAGTTAATAATTCATTATTTCCATTAAGTTGCTCTAATAAATGAATTGCAACAGGATTAACTCTAGATGCATTGTAATACCTCTAATATGTTTCTGAATATGTTTACTTACTGGTCTCATAGTCTGAACTATTTAATATATTACAGGACCATAAGACCATACACTACAGCACCTTGATAATAATTTGTATTCCTGGGTGGTTTAAACTCAAACCCATTTATGATAAAGGTAACATTTTTTCAAAGTGCATAAACCAACTCTTGCATTCAGCAGGTGACCTCTTGTCAGTTTTCATAGGAGTATCAACTACATAATCATCTAAACTAGGGGAGTTAGAATAACACATTATAAACTTAAAATTTTAAATATCTATATGCCAATGTCATTTTAAAATATTAGCCACTCCCTCTATAAAGGGAGTATGCCATGTGGCAAAATTCATTTTTTAATTGATTCTTATTCCACCTATTTTATGGGTCAATATCTCCCCCCTCAGCTGTAACATTGTTTTAGTGGCTTTGAACTGCCTTTCAGTATAGCCCCTATTCAAAGGTCTTTGAGCTAGTTCACGGGTAACCCTCTCAAATTCTTGTTCATCGCAGAATAACCCCCCACCCTAAAAAACTTACGGTATGGAAGCAAGTCTATGAGGTGCTGAGAGTGAGAGCTAGATGCCTGCTAAAAACTATTAGCAGCACTAGGCTTCCTACAGAAGGTGAAAGCTATTAGCTCATTCTTAATGTAGATCTTAGCATCTAAATAACAAATAACTTGTGCTTGAACCCCATACATAAAAAGCAAACCAAACATTGTTATTACTAATCCTACCCATGGATGTATTTCATATAACTGATGCAACTGGGTACAGAAAATTTTAGGCACATAAGCACAGAGCAGTAAGGACTTAGAGGCAGCTCTGGCCAACCTGTGGAAGCACAAGCTTCCCTGAGGGAAAGTGAGAAAATGAGATAACTATGTCACCAGATTTGTGTGTTTGTGGCAGTAACTCTAGAGAAAGAACCACTCTGGCACATCTGATAGGCAGTAAAGAGAGTGTTGGTCCAACTGGGAGGGCTCCAGCTAAACAAGATGGTGCAAAATGGGCAGTACATTGTTGTGGATGACAGTGCATGCAGTGGGACCAGTTGCTGCCAACTATCTGTCAGCTCTTATACAAATTTGACCAATGGGCAGGGTATTGATCCACATGGGTGGCAATAACTTAGGAATAGTAGGGAAAAGAAGATTGAGAGCTACGATCTTGAGAGACTTGTTGAAGATGAAAAGCATCTGTGAGGGAGTTCATCTTATCTGGTCAGAAATGCTAGTCAAGCTAGATGGAGGCAGGCCACTTCTGATGTATCCAGAGAGGACAAACTAGTATGTTAATAGAAAAGTGGCAAATACAGCTCTGAGACTGGGCTTGTTACCCCTAAGACATGAGGACTTAGAGGACAAGCAGCCAGGATGGTTTCAGCTGGACGAGGTCCATATGTCAGACTTTGGACTCAGTTTGTTCAATCTGCACATGGCTTTCCTACTATGGGAACTTTGTGGTAGAGAAAATAAGGGACTGACTACTCAACATTAGATGGCAAAGAGAAAGACAGCTGGAATAACCTATCTGCCTGGTGGGCCAGCTGGTTGGGGACAGAGGGAACACAATTTCCAGTTCCTCAGTTATGATTAGTAATTCCCTGTCTACTGGAGAGAGAAAGGTGGGGTGATATGGGTGACTTTGCAGGTCTATATCACAGGTTCATACATTGTATACATGACAGCATTCAAGTATTGATGGCATATCGGTAGAATGTTTGCCAGGGTGCACTGGGTATATGGCACCTGGTTGCCTGTCACCAGAGGGCAGAAGCTCCAGATTCCAGGCTGTCTCAGAGGCATGACAGAGAAGGGCACAATAGTAGACTGAGAACAAGTGCTAAGCAGGTGAGTAGGCAGGAGAATTCAGGAGGAAGATGTTGTAAGTGCTATGTCCATTAGTGTAATGTTATTGATGCTGTCAGGGTACTGGATTTTGTGCTGATTTTAAGAAATGTGTTGAATATTGTACTGACCTGTTAAGCAACTTTAAAGTTGAAATGCCTACCTGTGGTTAATCACAATAAAGCTACTATATTTTTCCAACAGACAAACCAAGTTCTCCATCACAAAGCCAGACCTCATGTAGCAAATCATTGGCTACACATGCAGAAAGGCATGAGACAGGCAGACAGCAAGGGGAGGCAGCATGAACATGGGGGTCAGAAGCTGGCAGGACAGGAAACAGACACCCACCCTTCCCATGAACTACAGAGTGGGGTAGCTAGCTGCCTTGTGAGCAAGCTGGTTGGGGAAGAGCAGATGCCCCTTCCCTGGTCATGATTAGTTGTTTCCTGTCTCACAGAGAGATAAAGTTGGGGGAGGGACAGTCAACTTGGTAAGCCTACATCAGTAAAGTATAGATGGGTGAACATGCGAGCACCCCTGTATTACTGGTACTTTGGTAGATGCTGTTAGGATGATAGATGATATTGAACTAATTTTAAGCAATGTGCTGTATATTGTACTGTTTGATTAAGCAATATTAAAGTAGAAATGCCCACTTGTGGTTAATCACAATAAATCTGGTTCTTGATCTCCAAACAGGTGTGCTTATTTAAGAGCTTGGGTTGGGCAGGACAATAAATAATTGGTCATTCTAATGGCATATTATCTCTGCGTATTATACATCAAAGCTTGCTGAGCATCTGTACAATACAAAATTCTCTCTCATTTGATTTCCTAGTTATGTTTTGTTCTGTCTGTCTCAGAGCACTATTGAGTGATAAAAAGAATAGAAGCTAAACAGATGGATTCCGGAACAAGTGAACAGACTCGCAAACAAGGGGTGCCATTAGGTAAGGAAAATGCAACAACATGAGTGAGGAAAATAAAGTAATTCAGAAATATTTTTGTTAAAGAATATTGATTGATTAGAGAAGAATTTACAATGCATATGTGCTCTAATTAGAAAGACAAAAACTAAATAAATCAATAAGAAAAAGGAGTAACAGCACTAGTAAAAAAAAAAGGAAAATAAATATGATTTATGATAATTGCTTATTGCTCACTCAGCGTTCTTCCATGGCTTTAGTGTGATTATTTTTCAGAATGGAACAATTTCATGTTCAGCACTGCACACTGAGTTTCTGGTTAAGTTAAAAATGAGAGAGTTTTCATTACATATTTTGCGTTTTAGTATTTGTACTACATTGCAAGATCATTTTATTTCCAGAAACAGCAACACTATTCTGAAATCCCTGGAGCCAGTTTAGTCATCTGCTCATTATAAAGCACAAATTACTACTGCTTTTCAGTGTTGTACCTCTGAGAGATACACTGTAGTTAATGTATAGTTCTTGCAGTCTGTGAAGCAAATTAAAATAATGAAAAATTGCTATCAGCAATCCCTAAAGTAATCTTATATTGACCCAAGATGTATTCACAGTCTTGGCTGAGCGCAAAGTCTACTAGCAGATTTACTGAAAGAACATAAATAGCATTAACAAGAGAATCATTGTCTTAGAAAAAATATCTGCATTTTACTGAATCAAATATAGATTTATAATTAGACAGGCCAGGGCTGCTTTTGAAATTCACAAGAAGGTGTTACTTTTTATCTGAGCTGGGTTTTTTTTCTGCTAAGCCAGTTTAAAAGTTACAGGAATGCAGTTCCTATTCAGAAACAAATTGTCTAGACTACTCGAAGAAAAGACTATGGGGGGAATTCAATAAACCCTACACATTTTTTTTTTGTGTGTGTAGCCATCATGTCGCAATGCTTACATGGACACAAACATATTAAGATTTCAGTAAGTGCTGTTGATCAGCGCCCACGCACACACAAATATGGAAAATTCCATGACATGCAAATCACCTGAAAGAGCAGGTGAATCTCTTGCAAATGAGGCAGGTAGAGCAATCCAACAAGCAGAAAGGCATCTGTTCAGACCCCATGTCAATTTTCATAGGGTACACAGAATAATTCCGCATACAGGAGTCAAGACAGACGAAAGGGGTTATAAAACTGTAAAAATGGGGACATAAATCCCCTGAAGCCATATACACGTGAGCAAAAGTAAAAGATTAAGGGAATAAGTTAAATTAATAATTTTTTTATTAATTATCTCGGCATGTTTGCGCTACGAGCTGCAGTGTGCAAACATGGTTAATAAAAAAAAAAATGGAAAAAAAAGAATTTTATACTATGTGACAGAAATGTATTATAAAACCTTGCATGAGGTCCCTACAATGGTGCATTGCTGCTGTTGCTAAGGTGCTAGGGCTATGAAGCATGTAGTTTCCAGCCTGTCTGCATGGATATGTATACAAATGAAGTGGATTTATTGAGTATCAGAAAGGAGTAATTGTGTCCGCATATCCCCTTGTGCAGGCTCTTAGACCATGTTGATGTTCACACAGGGTGTGGCTGACATCAGGGGGTGTGTCCATTCACTTCTAGGCTCTTTTAAGCTTAGGTGAATGTGTTTGCACAGCGTGATGCCTGGCTGAACATGTTCTTAAAACCAGATGTATTCAGTTATTGATTTTGACCGTTGTATAAATTATGCTGGGTGAAGCAGCACTGTGCACAACATCATGCACTGAAATAAGGCCATTAAATGATGTTAATTATATTGTAGGCAGTTGGAATGCATAAAAGTTAGCCAATCACACATTCTGGACCTACAGCAGAGCTGTATAAAGTATGCATACCCCCTACAGTCTGATTTTCCCCCAGTACTCTGGACCATTGGAGTACAGACTTGGGAATTATAACTGAGATAATGCTAGGGGCTGCTGTAGGTCTGCTACATCTGTATATGTTAGGTGATGAAGTCAATGCTGCTGGTGCTGCTGAAAATAGGCCTAGACAGAGAAGGAGAAAAGTGTTCAAGCCCAGGGTAGCCTTCCAGGAGCTACATGAGATGGAGATTGTAAAGCATGACAGGGTGGATAGGGATATATTATAAGAGTTCACTGAGCTCTGCCACCATCAAGTCAGAGCCAGAACCCATCCCATTGGAAACAAAGGTGTGTGTAGCCCTTAGGATACTAGCTACAGGTACTTTTCAAAGACCAACTGGGGACATGATGGGGGTCTCACAGGCATCTGCATCCAGGATACTCCACCACTTCCTGGAAGCCATGGTACCACATGCCAGTGAGTTTCCCCTCACCTAGCAATATGCAACACTTCTACCATGTAGCACACTACCCTGAAGTACTAGGTGCCATAGATTGCACTCATGTACACATCAAGGCACCACACAATGAGGAGGGTAGAATCTATGTCAACCGCAAGGGGTACCACTCCCTCAACTGCCAGGTTATGTGTAATGCCCAGGGTATTATCCTGAATGTGTGTTCTGGCAGCCCTGGCATTTATCACAACTCCCATATCTGACATGCATCATAGCTGTATGAGATGTTTGCTAGGGGGGGATATCCCACACGGCCATTTACTGGCAGATCCTGGCTATGTCCTGGAACTGTGGTTGATGACACCAATCAGAAATACACCCACACCCACGGAAGAATGCCATAATGAGGTACATGCACAAACTAGGAACATCATAGAGCATGTGTTTGGGCTTCTGAAGTCAGCTTCCGGTGCCTAGATATATCTGGTGGAGCCCTGCAGTAATCTCCAGCCACATGTGCACATTTATTCACAGTATGTGCTTTGCTACACAATCTGATGCTGTGGAAACAGCTGCAGCAAGATCAGCAAAGGGAAGAGATACACAGCCCACCACCAGTGCCTAGGTCACCACAGCCACAGTCAAAGAAAGACTCAGTGGAGGAACCCCCTCCTGACATCCCTGTAGGCAGATGTAGGCATGCTCAGTACACCCTGGCTTTGGCTAAGAGACAACACATAGCACATTCACTGACAACCTAGGGACCTTGGGACTGACACCTTACTCCTACTCACGTACATATATTAAACTTGATGCCAGACAACCGACACAACCTGTACCTATCCATGTTTTGGCTGTGTACTGCTTGCATCAGACAGAGTCATTCTCGAACTGCAGTTCTGTCAACTGCTGTATTTGCAAGGCAAGTGTTTAACCTACACAGTACTTGTAAGGATTAGTATGATATGGTATTGTATGCATGGATCTGCTGCATTTATGCAAGTAAATATAGTGGGCTACTTGGACAGAAGTAACATCCACATGGGAGTACAGATACTCAGTCCACTATCACATGTCCTTTAATATTCACTTGGCCTCATGCGTGAAATATTCACTACATCAGTCAAGGGAGTTATTACACAGAGGGGTTACATGATGTTCGGAGTACTGTGTATTCCAGCAGAACATGCGGTGTTGTTTCCCCACTCCCAACACAGCAGTGTTCCCATATAACTTCTTTAACAGTAACTCGTCAATGGTATATCAGAAGTTCAGGCAATCTCAGGGCAGTAACATAGAACTCGATCATATATTGTGTGTTTCACTTAATGCAGGAATGACAACATACATATTTATGCTGTTGACTGTGTTCTCTGTCTGGCAGCTTGTGTGGCTCAGTGGACTAGGGAAGTTAACATGTGTGATGGCATTGATGGTTCTAATCTGGAACTATCCACATCTTGTGGATGTGAGGTATTATTATGTTGTTTTTTTACAGACTGTCAGTCTGTGTGTAGGGTAACATTATTAACCTCTGTCACATATTAATTACATCAGACAGCTGAAGAATACCAAGGACAATTTGTGTGAAGTGTAGTACTGCAGAAATAGGTACAGATGTCATTGTCTGTAACACACAAAATCCCAGACTGGAGTACAGGTAGGTGTAGGCTGGAGTCAGTTTATAAGTAACAATCCCACTGGGCATGCTCATACACTTAGAGTGCAGTTCTGTTGCTCCTTGCTCAAAATGACCTGCTATGTATAGATATATTTATACAGGTCTACTTAAGATTACCAAAATCTCACTAGACTGACATTCACAACACCAAGCCAAAAAGCACAAAGTTTCACATCACCAAAGATTCACATTACTGATCTCTGAATGCCCGACACTCCAAGCTGAGCGGAACAGGAAATCTGCTCATGTGGACGTTGTAGTGTGATCTCAGAATTGGTAGCTTTAAGTAGCAGGGAGTTGGGGGGTGAAGCCCCCCTGCAAAAATGTTAAAACGAAAGATTTCTGTCATTAGGCAGCTCACTGAAAACAATACATGGCATGTATCAGCTTGGAGTGTTGGGCATTCGGAGGTCGTTAATGTGAGGTTTTGCTGATTTGAAACTTTGTGCTTTTCGGCTCAGTGTTGTGAATGTCAGTCTACTGAGATTTCGGTAATCTCAAGTAGACCCAGCTATACATACATACATACATACATACATACATATATATATATATGTATACATATCTGTCTGTCACTATCTGTGTCTCCCATAGATAGTATAGCTATCTTTATGTATAAACAAATAGATGTAAATCTATATATACCTATATACATATATATATAAAACATACATCTCAGTTTCGCCCCATATATCTACATAACACATACATATATCATACACACACAGAACTACATTTATATATACATTCTTGTTATATACATAAATATGTGTGTGGATGTCTGTATTGTCCTACATACCCTGATAATGGTGAGTAAAGCTGCATTATGACACATCTACAATGTTGCTCAAAGGATCCAAATTAAGGGCTCAACAGTACATAATGCACACATACAAGCAACAGGTGAGCAGGTGGTGTAATGTATAATGCTGTCTACACACTCATGGACAGGGCACATTGTTCTTGTCCACAGGCTTGCCCATCCAGATGCAAACAGCCACATATGGCCAAACTGGTAATTGTATCCACATAGCTAGGATAAATAACCATTATCTGACTGCCAGACTACTAGATGCAAATAACAGTTTGAAACAATATCACCTGCAGGCCACAGATGATGTTCAACACAACCCTAGTTTGTGTAATCTGCAAGTAGTTTGCTTGCAATTATGTATAAAACAGATGTCAGCCATAGTGCATGTGATAAGTACTGTGATCTATAATGTGTAAGACTTGATAGGTAGGGGTTCTAATCACACCCCTGGTCACTTGGGGTGTGTGAGTGTGTGTGTGTGTGTGTGTGTGTGTGTGTGTGTGTGTGTGTGTGTGTGTGTGTGTGTGTGTGTGTGTGTGTGTGTGTATGCATATATCCCTCTGCAAAACAACTGAGAATCCCTCACTGACTATAAAACTGCAATGGTTCTGCACTTTTCGGCCCTATACCAAACTTCCTGCTTCTACAAGACGTGATGATATCATCTACCTTACGACTACCAGCTATCATTGCAATGTCAGACTTAAGTTGTGGTGGTGGTGTGCCATAAGTACTGTGATCTATAGTGTGTATGGTTGTAGCAGGTGATATGGGCCTCAAAATGCCTGACCACAATTAAGTCATAACAGGTGATGTGGGCCTCCAAATGCCTGACCACAACTAGGCCTGCTGATGCCATCAAGCGTAAGATGTCCTAAAGAGATAGTAATAACAGACTTGAGGTGTAGAGCTTGCACATGTACTGTGATCTGTAGTGTGTACCATTAGATAGGTACGTTTTCTAATCTATGTACAGCCAATGTGGAGTGTGTGTGTGTGCTGTGCCATGGCCTGTAAATAGTAATTGTAAGTGGTGCTATCCTCAATGTCACCAGGTTTGTGTGTGTGTGGCTGTTACAGCATTTTACATCAGTTTATGGAATCATAGTATCTTTGAACTTTAGTAGCATAATGACCCTACAGTCCTCACAGTCTTAGCAAGTGTATACCCTTATCTACATGATCAGCACATATTGCCCCTGTCCACAAGGGACACAGGCAGAAGACTTGTGATGAAATGGTGGTCACCCAGTCAATCATATAGATGGCATCTGATGAGGTCTACTGAGGTGCTCTATTTGCCATTAGGTAAGATTCTGTCTCAAAGGTGTGTTAAGGTCTGTTAGACAGATCTCTCCCACCAGCATGAATTACTAATGTCACATACCAGGTTAATGTCCTTAGAGTGAGTAATCCATGTACATGCCACCTACAGATATGCAGCATTTTCAATCAAGCAGGGTCACACATTGCCCCATATGCAAGGTGGAGACCACCACTGAGTAGTCCATATGCCACAGTCTACAATGACAGTCATTTCAGAAAATCCCCATTGAACAGATACTGAAGATGTGAAGTTCCCTTGTGAGGGACCATTGTGTTGTGTGCAATTGCCAGTAGTGCTTGGAAAGGTGCATTACCAAATGGCCATTGCACTCAAGTATTGGCATGCTGAGGGAAGAGTACATGGATGTTATGAGTATGTCAATTTCAGATGACTGTGCCCTCAGTTATGACATATGATTCCCGTATTACCACTGAAGAGACATGGTGATCTCAGGTACATTAGGTGTAAACCTGTGTGACCAGGCCTGTGTGCCCAGGTCTCTCAACCCTGAGTATGTACATCACATGCTGCTACTGGTGTGCTAGTTACTAGGACCATAGGTGTTACCAATGGAAATGATACTCTCTCTCTCTTTATATATATATATATATATATATATATATATATATATATATATATATATGTTTGCATGAAGTTTATGGCCATTAGTATGGCAACAGGCATTTTTTCATCACTACCGTCTTATAGGATATTGACATAACTTACAGATTCTATTACTGCTCACAGTTTGCAGGCATCAGCCAATGTTGTCAGCCACAGATATTCAGTTTTCACTTGTATCACGGCTAAATGAATTCCAAGCAGTAGAGGACCCAGGAGTGAGCCCTGTTGAACACTGCTGCTTATAGATCAGCTGTTGGAAGTGGATTTCCTTATTTTGAGTATGTGTGCCATCACTGAGCCACTTAGTGACCCCTATAATAATATTACCATGGATGCCTAAGTGGGTGCTTTTGTCAATGATGCCTGAGTGAGGAATAAAGTCACATGGCTTGGCTAAATCCAGGGGGTTTTATGCTCTGATGTCCCCTTACCCAGGTCCTTGGTGACTGCCTCGGACATGTCCACCAGGTTTAACATCCATGATCTCTGTATCAGAAATCCAAACTGTGTACAGTCAACTATTTATAAATTGCATATATGTTTGTGATTAGCTCCATAATGATTTGCCCCACAGGTGTACATATATGGTTACTCAGGCAAATAGGTCTATAGTTCCAGTGGTCAGTGGATGTATCACCTCTGTGCAAGGGGATAACAGTTGCTGTTGTCCAGTCAACTGGGATGCAGCCAGTAGTTACAGTATGATCGCAAGGAGTTCCCAGTGGTGTTAGTAATCCTTGTTGGATCCCATGTAGGATACAGCCTGGAATGTTAGCATGTCCAGTAGATGCTGTGTATCCCCACAGAGAGTCCAGTTATGACCTGCTCTGTAGATATGGAAGGCATGGGACCGGTTGTAGGAATGCCATGTGGCAAGTGTGGTGGGGACAGAGGAGTGAAGTTGACTCAGAACCTGTGTGACAACAGGTTAGCTATGAGCATAGATGCATAATATGTGGTATCATTAAGTACGAGTTCACCTATAGTTTGTGCCTGTCCTCTGAGAATACACATATAACTACCCTGTGCATTGTGGTTCTGCTTTGTGGGAGAGGCTAATTTTGTCACATACTATTTCTGCATGATGTCACAACAATATGTGCTTGTTTTATCTGAGTAGGTTGTTCTTCCATTTTAGGGGGGCACCCTCACCCCAACTGTCACACAGCAATGTCCACCTCTTATTTTACAACCTGCTAATGGCAGTTGTCCACCAGGAAAGTTTGCTGTGCCATGAGGAGCTTATGTCCCTACTGTCAGGTACAGCCGAGATTATTCGGTTGTACTGCTGCTTACATGATGCATGTGTGTAGAGCTCTGCATACTTGTCTGTCCCATCTGAGGGGGAGGTGCAGTCAAGCTATGAAAATCATTCCATAGGAGGTAAGAAAATTGCTTTCTTGAAGTATATTTCTGTATTTTCTGCAATGGGGGAGGGGGTTAGGTCTGATTGGTCAGATCTCACCAGGGAGGACCTCACAGTGGGTGGCTGCAGTGGTCACCCATATTGGTAAACACATGGTGCACTACTTTGACTCCACTTGTGGGGATGTCATGCCACTGGTCCAGGGCCTTGTAATTAAGGATGTGGACTAACCTTTAGGCAAGTGAGCTTCAGCACAACTAAGCAACACAGTTGGTGGTTACTTAATGTCACCCGAAACCATGGTTTACTGATATATCTTGATAGACAGAAATACATTCAAATAAGCACAATGGGTGTCTGGATTCACAGTGTCTCGGGGAAATCACAGTGTTTCACTAAATTAGTTTGAGGTCTGAACATGTGGAAGGACATGTAGTCTGGTATGGTTGTGATGCTGTCCACAACCTTGAACCAGGTGTCTTTGACTGAACAAATATCTGCATATTCCAAAGTGAGAACACCTTCCACAGAGTGGAGTTTAGTGTTGCCATTCCCAGTGTGTAGCAGCATAACCGTGATGTTGTATGAAGATGGCGTTCTCATTGGAAAGTCTTCACTCTTGAGAGTGCCTATAATATGCACTGTGGGGGTGTCAGTAGCCTTGGCCAGTACTCTACATCCCAGGGATGTGAGATGAAGACCACCTCTGGCAAAGCATTGATGTCTGTTGAGCAAGTCATCCCAGGTGGGCATGTAGTGGATCCCCTTACCATGACACCACATTCTAAGGCAATTATTGAAGTCCATCTTTTTCAGTGTGTATTGAGCCATCATATTAGGTGAGAATCAAATGCATCTGAAAGCTATGGGAATACCTGCAAGAGACACAGAGTGTCTAAGCTCAGTCATGTGTTTGCATACAGTTCGGTGACATATGTCCCTAGTCATACACACCTGCAGGAACTATGATGTCATTATTATGTTACCTGATATTCCTTGAGTTACAGCAATGTGTGGTTTAGCGTATTGTGTCAACCCACAGACAGCAAACTGTGACCTTTCCCATATCTAGCCTGGTGACATGGACATTGATGTGTTTCACGATGTAATCACTTATGAATAATATGTTTGATTTTGTGTTTTGCCTCAGGTTTTTTCACCGGTGAGACAGTAGTGCATAAACTATCATGTGTGCTGTGCTATCCAGAGGTATGGTTTTCTGAGGTGTCTGTTGTTTGGGAATATGTCTAGTAAGGAGCTGCACACTTGCAGGTGTGTGTGATGTTGGTGTGGGTGGAGCAGGAGGTGAGCTGTGCATGTTGGCAAAATGCTCATTGCCATACATACTGACTGCTGTTTCAGACAATGTGGAATCAAAGTTTGAAATACAGTCACATTTGTCAGATGCTGTGTTTGTGTGGCATAGGAGTAAAGGGGTGGGGACCCTTTCCACATTTCATCAGCAGTCATTGATAGTGCCATTAGCAATATAGTCATGCTTGTGTGTATGTAACATAGGTTCATTGGATGATACCAGGCTATTTGGCCCAGAGACCCTTATAAGCCTAGCCAAGAATTTCACCCATGTTCCCTCAAAGTCAGCACCTGTTTCCCCAGGTGGGATCCCAGGGGTGTATTTTCTGTTTCCCATCCAGTCATCCAGGTTCTTTTTAAAGCAGGCTAGAGAGGTACTCTGCTTGACATGGAGAGGGAGTCTATTCCACAGATGGGGGAGTCTTTGGGACACACATCTATGCTGCCAACAAGTTCCATTAATGTCACAGACCAGGATGCGGGCTTTCATGCTGGTTGTATGAGTGTAGTTTGACTTACAGATATGCGGCAACTCCATCAAGGCTGGGTCTGAGATGATCTTGTATGCCAGACACAGGTCAGTTCTGAGCAGTCTGTATGAGACTGAGTAGAGGGGCAGGGCTTTTAGCCTATCTGTATAGGATAGGTGTTTGAGACCCTGGATTTTCCTGGTCAGGAACCTCTGTGGTCTCTCCAACTGCTGCATGTGCTTGGCAAGATACATGCTGAAGTGGGGTATTGTACTCGATACCGGGTATGATAAGGGAGGAGTACAGGGATGTTATGACCTCCTTGTTCCTGGATGAAATACCCTTATTTATGAGGTGGGCCATGTAGAAAGCCTTCCATACAATGGAGGCAATGTGGTTGTCAAAAGTGAAGTTGCTATCAACATGGGTGCCCAAGTCCCTCACGACTGATTGCGTGCTTAGTACGTTGTTATTAATGTGATAATTAGAGGAGATGCCATTTTCCCCAAAGGGGATACTGATGTATTTCTTGGCATTCAGTTTGAGGCCGTGCTTCTGACACTAATCATTAGTTTGGGTAAGGGCCTCTTGGAGGATGTTCACATCAATAGGGAATTTAAGACAGTGCCCAACTAGTCATCTTCAAACCTGGTCAGCCATAGACCACTGGTTTTGGCATGCACATCAGAAAAGTATATTCGAAAGAGTAGAGACCTCAAGACCAATCCTTGGGGTACACCATTCATTATGGGTCTACTACTAGAGGTGGCTTCCCCTACTATGACTGAGTAGGTTCTGTTAGTGAGCCAGTTAGCTACCCATCTGGTAACATGCAGGATGATGCCTGTCTGGGAGAGTTAATCTATTATGCCAGAGTGGAGAATAGTGTCAATGGCTTTAGCTAGGTCAAGGTAGGTGGTGTGCACTGTCTTCCCCCCATCCATGGCTTTGGTGACTGTTTCAAAGAAGTCGACAAAGTTTAACAGGCATGATCTCCCTTTGACAAAAGCAAACTGTGTAGGGTCAAGAGTTTGGAGGTTGCCAATGTCCTTGTTTATAAGGTCCATGATGCATTCCATGGCTTTGCAGATCAGGCTAGTTAGGCTGATGGGCCTATAATTGACTGGGTCAGTGGACGCTCCACCTTTGTATAGAGGGATGACAGTGACTGTCCTCCATTCAGCTGGGATGAAGCTGGTGCTCAGGCTTTGGTTGAATAGGGTGTCTAATGGAGCTGAGTGCTCATGTCTGAGTTCATGTAGGATACAGCCTGGGATGTTATCAGGTCCCATGGAGACTGTATTTTTTGCCTTTGAGAGGGCATTAAGAACTTGCTTCCTGATGATGAGGGGAGGGGGGCCAGGTGCTGTGGATGTCCTGGTTGACTGATGGAGGGGGACAGGGGGGATGAAGTTTTCACTGAACCTGTCTGCCAGCAGGTTGGCTATATCTATAGCATTTGTGTATGTGGTATTATGGACCACCAGTTCAGACCAGATTTGGGTGTTACCTTTGAGATTGTGAACATATGTGAAGAAGGCCTTGTGATTGTCCTTAGTGGATATGGCCAATTTGGACTTGAAGTTAGCCTTAGAGGATTTCACCAGTGATGGTATTTGCTTGTTCAGACAAAGCAGAGATTGCTTCCAACTTGGCACCTGGTCCTTCTTGGTCCTGGACAGCAATTTTTGTATTTTATTATAGAGTTTGTTTATTACTGCTTTCCACCATACAGGTTTACTCTTCCTTGAGGAAGATGATTTGGTCCTGTCAGGTATTGCTGAGTCCATACAGCTATGTAGGTGCTAATATAGTTTTTTGGTGTAGGCTTGGACATGAGTGCTAGTTACAACTGAAGGGATGGTGGTTGTGCAACTGTTTATACCTGCTCTGAGGAGATTGTAGTTAGCTTTGGAAAAGTTTTTTCATTTGACCCTGACATGAGGGTAGTCAGAGGAGATGGTAACTTCAAAAGTGATAGCCTTATGGTTGGATCTTACCAAGGAGGATGACACTGTGGGGGTGTTACCATGACTGCTCATGTTGGTTAGTACCAAGTCCAGGATATTTTCACCTCTCACAGGGGTGTCGCCCAGCTGATCCAATGCATTGGCATTGACAAATTTGAGGAATCTCTGGGCATTCATGTTTGGGCTAGAATAGGTGTTCCACTCTATGGTTGGGTAGTTAAAGCATCCAGGGTCAGGGTAGAGTGTTGAATCTTGATGGATTCAAGTAAGTCCAGATAGGTGGAATGAGTGTCCTGAGTTATGGTTGTGGGTCTGTAGCTAGCTATGATTTGAATAGGTATTTTGTCAACAGTTAACTGCACTTGGAGTGCCTCCTGTGCATCATACCATTTGACCAGCCTGTAGGTGTTTATGCCTTTGGTAAATATTGAAACTCCACCTCCTTTGGCTTTGTAGCCCTCTGTTTGGGGTCTGAAAGTATGGTAGGATGAGTAACCTGGTAAGGCTGGGGTGTTCTCCAGAGCTTTGAACCAGGTTTCAGTGACTTCACAAATGTCAACATCCTCCAGGGCAAGGAATGCATGCAATGAGTGCAGTTTCATGCCATCATTAGGTAGTGTCATGACAGATGGTGAAATGTAACATGTCACCTTTATGTAGGTCACCTAAGGTGACACAGCACCTGACAGTGTGCCATACGATGCTTTGTCAGCCATGTGGACTTTGGATTGATCATAATCCTGTTATTAGGCTTGGTCCCAGTACCATACCTACATATGTGACACTATGCAAGTCCAGCAAAGTTAAGGCCATGCTGCCACACCCTTGAAGTTGACAACCTGAAGCACAGTGTTTGTAGGCACTTCTTGCAGTAAGATTTGGATGTCCGTGCATGCACAGAGGACTTGTTCAACTTTGCTGACATTACATTGGCCTTGCAAGGCTACAGTGCCTGTCAAGCAACCAGATAGCAAACTAGTTGTTGTGTGACATGATGTGGGAACACAAACATGTGTCCCCGGTACATAACTGGACAGTATGACATACCTAGGACATGTGGCAGGTGGGCACATTTTGGCCAAAGGTGACCAGTCTTCTGCAATAGGCCTCATAGTCATATCATGCAGATATCCACCATTAATCTGTTGAATGCTGTGAAAATGTCACCTAACATGGATCACTGCTGCTGTGCTGTTTGTTTCAGCAAGCTTAGACAGCTATGTCACTGGATATTGCACATTATATTGTGAAGCTGCAGCTGTGCTCCTAATCCCCATCTGCTTAGTTCACTAGTGATAAACCACCAACCTTGGAAGAGAAGACATAATACATGCAAAAGCCAACTGATTGCTCAGGTTGCTAATCGAGGCATCTACCTGGATGGACAGAGCCTTTCATGATGTAGGACAACTATGTGGATGAAAAAACTGGCTGTGTTCTGCTTTTCATCATGAGCTTCATAGTAACATTTTGCGTGTGATGACAGAAAAAGTATTGGAACACGGTATCACATGAGGGAGTGGTTGTGGTGAGACCAGCATTAGTAGTAGCCAGGCACCTGCAATTCAGGAAATTCCCCTGCTTTCCACATTCTTTACAAGGTAATTGTGTCCTTTCTGGACACACCACTTGAGTAGTGTCCAACTGCAGAATACCTGTGTAAAATATTCAGCCTTACCTTCAGAGTGTATACATATTATGCTTTCCTACATTGTTTATCTGTGCTCTGTACAGACACCATGGATGACTCTTTTCTTGGAACATAATGGAAGTAACTGCAATACTTAGTTGCACAGAGGACAACTAGCATGCAGTGCCAAGCAGTGTCCCCAGATCTCTCAGTCATCAAATATGTAAAGCCGCGAAAGGAGTTAGCATGGATACGATCAGTAACAATGTTGTACACCTACTGACAGTGCACCAAATACAAGTTTATTTTGCTCAAGGGCAAATCATGCTTACCTACCCTAACTGGCAAACCTCACTTAGTGTTAAAGTATGCAATGGATGAGGGGAATATGACTCACTCCACCTACCATGGTCTAACAAGTTAGTTGATAATAATAGGCCAGCAGGCCTTGGTGAAAACTGTGTAGGTTATTTACAGAGTGGAATGTCAGCTGGTGGATAGCCAAGTGTCTGATAGTCATAATCAGGGAAGATAGTATTGGCTAGACCTATACTAAAATGACACCAGTCCCCAGTGGACTTCCCTCAGACATCATTAATGGAGTACCCCTTCTAGCCATTCCCTTCTCTGTAGTCCTAGCCACTGTCAATAACCTCTGACTGACTACCTTATCAGGTGATTGCATATTAGGAGCTGTCACTGAATCCCTCACAGAACCAACAGTTATTCAGGATGGCCTGAAGCACACATTCAGTTGTCACCAGAAACACTGACAAATAGTAAATGCCAATGACTGCACAGTACTATCCTTTTGGAAGTCATCCACCCCTGGAAAATATAGTAATGTCTGCAAACCACATACAGTTGAAACATTACTCATGGACTTATGGACATAGAGAGTACTGTAGCCTTTGACTTTCACTGGTCAGTAAGATGTGGCGATCCATTCAATTTTGTGCAACCTACACAGAAAGGTATGGCATGTAAATCCCAGACTGTCATTGTTATACTGAATTTGGCACTCATCACACCTATCATTGAGTGCAATGGCACCTTTGCTATGTCACTACACAGGCATATCTTACAACTGTAGCAGCCACACAGGTTCCATGGTAAACCAATTCATATTATAGATAACATGTCCTATACAGCCTGTGTCAGGATTGTACATGTGTAGTCTGTCTCCTACATGCTTTGGAGGGGATGTGTATGGCTACCATACAGGGAGGTGTCAGATCTCACTGTGTACCTCCCACTTATCAAAGACAGGACTAACACATGTATTACCTGTTCTGCACACCTACACTATCACTGTGGTATAAATAGTACATGCTGGACAGACAGGTATGCAACACAGACACTAAACCCTTATGTAACATGCTCCCCGTGCATGTGAAGCAAACATCTACTGTAACGCACATCATGTGCAAGTTACACAATGGGATGCAGAACAAGACAATCATAACTGGTGTAGGACAAATGTCTGTATTGGACACAGGAAGTTTGTAGATGGATCATTTCCATCACCACAGCTTGTAGATGTGTTAGCTCCTGAATCCATGTTTACACTTATCAAGGGTTTCAGACCTTTTCATAGATTAGGTTGAATGACATCATTGTCCTTGTTAGCCTGTTTTACACATATGAACCTATGGAGCCATGCACCTATAGTGCTGTACGTTGCTGAACACATTTCTTCTGTGCTGACATTCCATCCTGTGCTGTGACATCTATGGGTTTATTGTTGCTGTGTATTCATAGATGCCTGTTATAGACTCCTGAAACTGAACCATAAACAGGTTTGTGACACACCTTTCATTGTGTAAGTATACAGCCATTACAACATCATATGACATAAAGTACACAAAATAATGTGGCTTACTCATTACAAATGTCAGCATACAGTAACTGTCAGGGTCCAGTACAAGTGGCATGGTAAAGCAACAGTGGATTACACAATTGCATATTAATTTATATAGTCACCTTGTGCATCAGACACATAGATTCATTTCCCTGTATCGATGAAGAGGATGACAGGGATGTGGCACAGGTATCATCACTTGCATAGGGTGTTGTGTGGGGGTGCAGGAGGCCTAGGCTGACCAAATAGGTTGAAAGCATGTGTGAGTCAGGAAGGAAAGCAGGCAAGATAGACCATGGATATGTGCCATGTGTATCTGTAGGTGACCTGATTTAGACAGTGGTGTGTGAGTGTGTGCATGAACACAGTCAAGCTCAGTGCTAGCCCTACATATTTGTATGTTGGACCGCTTTGAACCATGCAAGGTAGAGCTGAAAGTTCACTGTCTCTGCCCCCGAACATGGGAACTGCCTCTGCCAAGAGTTGCACTGGCACCTCCATGCCCAAGGTCAGAAGCAGTGCTAGTACCTGATGGGGACTGCTGTCTGCTGTGACCATGTCCTCCATGGGAACACCCAGGAACATGAGCCCATGGCCTGCCATGTCTTGATGTGGACAGCACACTCCTGGCTGGAGGGCTGGATGCACTACCACTATGGAAGCATACCTCGCAAGACATCTGCAACAACTGGAAAGGCCGCAGAAATACCTCACTAAAAGAATCACAGGCCTAAAGCAGATGCCCTACACTGACCATCTAAAAAAACTCCACCTATACTCTGTCACATATTGTCTACTCAGAGGCGATCTCTGCTTAACATACAAGGCCATGTCAAACCCAGAGCTGTTGGACATGCTACACTTAAGGAAATCCCAATCCCTCAGAGAGACACGTTTCAGGGATCTAAACCTTGTCATCATAATGAACAAAACATGCTGGAGGGATAGGTTCCTGACCCAGACACTCCACAGACTCTGGAATAGACTGCCCATACATGTCAAGCAGAGCACCTCTTTGGCCCTCTTCAAAAGGAACCTTCATGTTAGGCAGAGCGCCCCACTGACTCTCTTCAAGAAGAATCTTGATGAGTGGATGGGGGATCGTAGGTTTGTCCCGGGGATTACTTCCATGTCACTATTAGACAGAGGCACAGTAAACTAAACTTTAAAAAGGGCACAGTATACTCAAATCAAGGGGTGGCATAAGCCAAACACAATCGAGCTAGGCTTATAAATGCCCCAGGGCAGATAGCCTAGTATGAACCTATGAACCTATGATGATTGGATGGGAGATAGGAAATTCACCCCGGTGATCATGTCAGTCACCTTGCTAGACAGGGGTCCAGGGAAGTAAATACTGTGGGAAGAAATAGCCAGAGAACTGTTATGGCTAGGTTTGTATAGGCCTTAGGGCCAATAGCCTAGTACCAACCTGTGAACCTATGAACCTATGACTGTGCACAGCAACATGGACTCTCAGCAGATGGAGTTGCTGACCTACATCCACAAGTCAGAACTCCAACCAGACATTCCATTACAGACAATGTGCATTCCATGACAGATATTCTGAGATCTGTCTCAGACCAACATCTTTCCACTGCATCAGTGAACTGACCCAGGGTATCAGCAATGAGGTGGAGACAGTCACGGATGTCAGAATGTGCTGCATCCATAACCCTGAGCATTCATCTGGAGTTCCTTTTGGAATGTGCCTCTGCCTCTACAATGGACCAAAACATATGCTGAATGACCCCTGATGAGACACCCATAATAGGTGGTGGAAGGACAGCAGGCCTTCTACAAGCATCCCTATCAATCTGCCTGTGTGGAACATCACCAGCTCTCTGGCTATGGCCAGTGTCAACACTCATTGGAGCCATAGTTGCCACATGTTCCTGTTCAGTGTCCCCACCCTCTGACTGTCCAATATCTGTGGCCTCCGGGGACTGGTTATGTGTAGGCATACTGACTGTGTGCAGTGATAATAAGGACAGAAGGGGGATGTAAACTGCTGGGACAGATTCAGACCCTGAAACCCCCACCTGTGCCTCACTTTGGCCACCATCATCATCAGAGTCTGAAGAGACATGTACATCAGGTTGTGTAGGGGACATAGACCAACCCCCCCATCACCTGTGATAAGAAAGATAAAAGCAGTACATTAATACCTGCACTATTATGCTCTGCAGTACTATGCTGCAATATATGTAAAGCTGTATACACTGTTGTCACTATTACAAACCTGTTTAACCCCCAACCTGATATAGTAGGACATGAGGACATTACTTTTCCCACAAACATCTGTAGTTACTTGTAAATGAAAGCTCTTTACACAGCAATCTCATCAGCAACAATAAGGTACACTGTTGACATTTGTGAAGACTCTGCACCATTGACATATATGGCAATATGTAATGTCCTGACAATACTGTCACTTCTATCAATGTGGTCACACCTACAAGACATAGGAATGACTCTAAAGTGTACACAGTCAGAAAACACCTGTGCAGTTGACAATCATGCTGACAGTACAGAAAACTAGCCAGCAGGCCTGGGATGATACTTTAGGGGCTACATTGCAGTAAATTTGCATCTGTAACAAAACAGTGTTGTGCTTACCAGCAGCAGGACCACAGCCTTGTCTGATTCCTGACACACTTGTGAAAAGTTGAGGGAGAGGTAATGTAAATACCATTGCATGTTGCACTATAACAGGGTAATATGTCCATATATCTCACATTTACAGTAGCTAAAATCTGAGCATGAGATTCAAACTGCAGTCAAACTCCTCCCCCCAAAATAAACACCTGACACCCACATAAAAGTATGTACACCCTGACACACTGAATGATGAATGCTACAGTACCTGGATGCTCCTTTGGCATGCAAACTGTGGCACCCACATCCATGATATATGGTGTGATGGATGCCTGGGAGCTGTCATGTGTTCCTAGGTTCACCAAGAATTCCTCAGTGGCTGAGCGTGATTGTTCCACTGCAGGTCCTCCACTGGTAACACTATGATCCCTGACCACATCTGCTGCTCTTCTGCATGCAGCATTTATCATATATGTTGCATGGTGTTGAACTTACCCATATGTCTTGCTCTGGTGACCTATGGAGTTAACATCATGGAGAAGGTCACCCCACAATGCTGCCTGCTGTGCCCTGTTTTGCTTCCCCCTTGACAGTAGGAGTTCATGGTGTTGACAGAGGCCCTCCAGGATTATATCATTCTCAGCATCCATAAAAGGGACATGGTATCTTGCATACATGTTTCCTGAAAGACAACAAAATGGGAACACGTGTCAGGATCACATATGTGGGAGTACACTACATAGAGATACAGCAAGAATAAAATGGCTGGCAGTATCCACTGCTTGATCACACGTCATATTTGACAGTGTGCAAACATACAAAGCATCTGGATACAGCTAAGATACTAGCAATAGTCAGCTAGTTCCATTTGTGCCATGACAGATACTGCTGTATGATCACACACCCAACACAGGATTCAACTGTAGTGTGTCCACTAGGGGCAACCCCCTGATAATATGTCAAAACAGTGCCCAGTAAATAGCAGTGTTCTATTACAACCACTATAAAGGGACATTCCCATGAAACCAGTGTGCCACATTGACAAAAAACATTTCACCCTTGCTTTATTGTCCGTCCTCTTTAGGTGTAACAAATCTGGAGATCAATGGCATGTCATCATTACAGTTTTAAGAAAGGCTTAATGTTGTAATCCCCATTCCCCCTAGGTATATTCACATGTATGCATCATTTTGTAAACAAAAAGGTTACATACCTGATAGATTACAATACTTTTCTGTAGGTATGTGGAGATATATAAAGTGTTTGGCAATGAGTTTACTGTCTGAAGAAAGTCTCATACAGACTGGTTCCCCTAGCCAGCTGTTTGCCTTTTTAACATAGTTCTCATTACCAGGTGATTGGCTCTTAACCAATCTGTGGTTCTGAAATGCTAATTGCAGCCAACACAGCTGATTTTGTAGTATAATCAGTCAATGACATGCAACCACTGAACAAGATATAAGGCCTTCATGCAGATTATAAACCCTTTCTGATATGTTGTGCTGGACATTACTGGGGTCAAAAAACATCATCACAAAGGGTACGTCTGCAGCAGCTACTTTTACATACAGATATATGCTGCATGGTGTTGAACTTTCTTCACACAGTAAACGTGGTGTGCTGGCAGTTCTAGTTACTAGCAGGACCTCCATATGTGTATGTTAGTTGTGCAGCTGTGCTAATCTGTAATGTTATTATGAAAAGATTGTGTGCTGCACCCTGATATTAATGGGCATCATGTGAATTGCCTAAGTTAAAATCCTCTGTGAATGCATATTAATACATGACCTGACACTTATAGTGTTGCTATAGGAATATGTCAAGTGTGTTCCTATCTGCAGGCCTGTGACTTCTATCACTGAAAAGCAGACATTGCATTTGAAGTACATTCTGTGAATAAAGGGTTCATGACTCAGTCATTCATTGATGGCTTCACAATAATGTAATTTTAATGCTACACACCACTGGATTTGAACCCAGAACCAAGTGTAGCAAAACTTACTGCTTGCAAAGCATTTAATAGACTGAGCTACTGGGTCAGTGTTACAGTATGTGTATTTGTGAAGATATAAGTGTACATATACAGGCTGTGACATACAACAATTACAACCATTATTATGTGCCTGGCTTTATAGTGATGTATTTTTCCACCAGAGTCCCAGTTGAACATGTATTTTGCCATTAATGTTTTAGCAGGTGTACTTCTACATGTTGCTGATAAAAGTGCACATTTACCTGATATTAGAGACATCACTTACATCCATTACTCTGTATCTGGCTTTCTAGGGTATAGCCCTATACCAGTCTTCAAGTTACACTCCTTGTTTTTCTATTACCTTTGCCAAGTTTGCGCGACATGGCATGATACATAGTTCTGCTTAAACATGCTTAATGATGGTAATTTGCAACTACTATGTTTTGCTTAAACTACCGGTAAGTTAATGCAGTGGTATGCAAGTGTGATGGTTTGTGTTCAAAATAGGGAGCAGGTGTTTATTTTGTACAAGTATATTATTATTTAAAACACATATATCAACATGGCTTCATTTAGCTGAGCTTAGTGAGTTGCACAGCATCACACAAAAAATCTTTTAAGAAAATAAAAATGAGGAGATGGGACATTGATGAAATAGGGTGAAAGCAAGGGGAAAAACATACTGAAAGGCAGGCAGGGATGTGCAGGATGGGTGTAGCTAAGAACCATAGCTATCCATTTCTTCTTCAGCAACAATTGTACACTTTGACAGAATTTGTAGATGAATTTTGAGGGGTGGTCACAGAGAGGGGTGGTCACAACATAACTACATTGTCAAGGCAATTGTACCAAACTAAACGTGTCCGGTGGACACGTGTAAAATGGAGAGCTATGTATTTGTTTGGAGACAGGTGCCCATTTTTTTAAGGTAAGAGTGGAATGTTGGGGAAGGGACATAGGTACATGCAGGGGAGGTAAGTTAGGAAGGTGAAGAAGCCTTTTCAGACAGACAAGACAGCAGACAGGGGTGGTGTGTGACACAAGAGGAGAGTGAACACCATGGATGGAGAGGGTGTTGTGGAATCCCAGTCTCAGGTGCCTCCACAAGGTAGCAGTGTGACTCAAGTCCCCAGCCATGGGACTGTCAGAACTGCTCCTTCACTGTCCCTGGGGTGGCAGTGGTGGAAACTGGGCTCTGGGGTAAGACTGTCCCACCAGGGTGGCAAGTATGCTCTCCATCTGGTGCAGGCGGCATCCAAAACCTCAAAACACTATCCTGTGCACCAATCCTGGTAGTTTGGCTTAGGTGACAATACCACCCCTTCCACCAGGGCTCCCAGAGGGGGCCCAGCCCTGGCCTGTGGGGAGGAACTATCTGATGCTGCAGGTAGTACAGGGGGAGCAGAGGGGGCACCACCAGGCTGCAGCCCAGACATGCTGGGCCTCGGTGCTACGGCCAGAGAAGCCAAGCTAGGTGACTCTCCTGCAACTGGCCCACCTTGTCACTCTGTAGTAAATTAGATATAACAATAAGTTAAGGTTAGTAATAACCAATGTTAGTATTAACATAATGGAACATAATATTGATTAATCCAAATACATATCAAGATATATTATGTGGAATACAACAATAAATATCATAACAGTATGTTAACAGCAAACCGGTATGAAATAACCCATAAGGCCAACATAACAGTTTAACAGACTATATTAATATTAAATCATAATAATAAATAACATTAGTAAATTAAAAAAGATAAGGGATGGGGAGAGAGAGAAAATATACCATTAGTGAATTTGCAGATGATATTAATACACATACTACTAATACATACTTCTACAGGTGTGCATTGTCAGTTGTGAGTACAGTGACTCAAGTTCTTCTATAGATGATGTAGCATATACTTACCTCTAAAGCTGTTAGCATAGGACAGTATGGGCCAAGCAATAACAAATTCAGGTACACAACTACACAGAACTGTTTCACATAATGTGCACATATATAACTATCAAGGTGTTCTGTAAATAGATTTTAAATACACTGTGTTCCAGGTAATCATTTATTTGCTAATCATGGACCAGACAGATTGGACAGTTGTTATTACATTAAAAATCATGACAATTGAGAGGTATGTTTGTGCACATTAAGTAGACTAGACAGCCAACATGCCTTATTTGGGAGGCATGGGAGTAGAACACAAAAGCTGTGACTCCAGGGCCATGTACACATAATATAACAATTGACTGCAGTGACATTAGAACAGGCATACAATGAATACAGCCCTACTGCAGTTATTTGAACACATTACTTATCAAACCACAATCCTGCTTTACACTTGATTGCCATTGCCCCCTAGAATCTGTGAATTATACACATGATATCTGTCCATAATATGGGCTATCTTACCCATATACTTTGTTCCTGGAGTGGGAGGAATACAGAGATTTATTTGACTGAAAGTGGCATGAAGACAGTTCTGAACCATACTGTGGGTTGTGCAATACATTTATCAATCAATTACTTTTACATTCTTTATTTATTTCATTTTTACAGTTGACTGCAGTGACATTAGAACACATATGCAGTGAATACAGCCCTACTGCAGTTATTTTCACACATTAGATATTAAACCACAATCTTGATTTGAACCTTATTGCTTATTATTGGCATTGTTTATTTATTGTTTATTACACTAGTATGTAAGAGTGGTACAGGATATGAACAAGGGTAGTATGACAGCGGTGAGATCTGCAGTGGGAGTGACAGATGTGTTTAAGGTGGAGGTGGGATTACATCAAGGATCAACTCTGAGCCCTTTCTTACGCACAGTGTTAATGGACAGGTTGACAGAAGAGATCAGACAGAAGTCCCCATGGACTATGATGTTTGCAGATGACATTGTGATATGTAGTGAGAGTAGGGAACAGGTTGAGGAGACCCTGGAGAGGTGGATATATGCTCTAGAGAGGAGAGGAATGAAGGTCAGCAGGACTAAGACAGAATATATGTGTGTGAATGAGAGGGAGGATAGAGGAATGGTAAGGATGCAGGGAGTAGAGTTGGCGAAGGTGGATGAGTTTAAATACTTGAGCTCAACAGTTCAGAGTAATGGCGAGTGTGGAAGAGAGGTGAAGAAGAGAGTACAGGCAGGGTGGAGTGGGTGGAGAAGAGTGTCAGGAGTGATTTGTGATAGACTAGTACCAGTAAGACTGAGAGGGAAGGTCTACAAGAGGGTAGTGAGACCAGCTATGTTATATGGGTTGGAGACAGTGTCATTGACAAAAAGGCAGGAGTCAGAGCTGGTTGTGGCAGAGTTAAAGATGTTAAGATTTGCACTGGGTGTGATGAAGGTAGACAGGATTAGGAATAGGTATATTAGAGGGTCAGCCCAGGTTGGATGGTTTGGAGACAAAGCCAGAGAGGCGAGATTGTGTTGGTTTGGACATGTGCTGAGGAGGGATGCTCGGTATACTGGGAAAAGGATGCTAAGGATGAAGCTGCCAGGTAAGAGGAAATGAGGAAGGCCTAAGATAAGGTTTATGGATGTGGTGAGAGAGGACATGCAGGTGGTTGGTGTGACAGAGCAAGATGCAGAGAACAGGAAGAAATGGAAACAGATGATCCGCTGTGGTGACCCCTAATGGGAACAGCCAAAAGAAAAAGAAGACACTACAGTTATCAGAAAATGCCCAGACTTACCACACTCACAGTACATTCTGGCCAGGTGTTTGGTGTGAAACTGGACATTGCGAGCTCATTCACCTGCAGCTGTTGGAAGAGAAGCACATCATTATGCATGCCAGTTTTGCACAGATTCAGCTTGTATTTTAGTAAAGAAGTAACAAACATACTTATATGTGGGGCATGTGCTTTAGCATCTTGGATCCAGGTGTCCAAGGTTCCCCTCTTCCTTCACTTCAGGTCATCACAGTGGTGATTACACTGCTCACTAGTGCAGGGAATACCGGTAGCAAGCACTGATAAGATCCCTAGTCAACTGATCCCAGGCTTCCCCTTTACATTCTGAGCCCTGGTAACTGCCCAGCTGGGGTTCATAGTTCCAGACCAGGAGTCTAACAAACACTCTGTACTCCTGCACACCACACCTCTCCACCCAAAAGCGTGCTCCCTCACCAACACCGCCAGGCATATCCACAAGTTAGTAAGACGACAAAGAATGCTGCAGAATTCCCACTATTGGCCTTAATATAGGCTGTTTTCCCACCCTTACACATCAAGCTGTAACATTTAAAAAAGCACCCTGTTGCTTAACATTGTGCAAACTTGCTTAGCATTGCGTAACCTCGCAGAAATGTGTTTTAGCAAAGCTAAACAATGTGCAAACTGGAGTAGCCATTGATCATGTTTTAGCAGTGCCTTTTAGGTCACCTCACACATTTCCACAGCAATAAATGTAAAAAGGTATGCCTGTTGGGGACTTGAATGCAGATCCTACTGTAGTTTAGGCCATGACTCTACCTATTTAGCTACTTGGATAGAGAGAAAAACAGTATACCTTCACATATACTATTAGGCTACCCGTTAGCATTGTTAAGCACCGCACCACACCACGCAAACGACCATTCAAAAAAAACACAAAAAAAAAAATAAAAAAGGTAGACATCTATAACTAATTATATCCAGTTTCTATATTTAGATGTCTGGCAGGTGTCAGCTGTGCATGTGTAAGCACAGTCTGCATTGCTGTGCTCCACACCATGGCACGCAAATGGGCATAAAAAGAAAAAGAAAATAAAAAAAAACAACTATTACAACTCACACATATATCTACACTATAAGAGTACATTACAGGGATTCTTATGTACATAACATCTGTCTGGGTATTCCCTACACAATCCACAACCATGGGACAGCCTCTACACTACTGCCTATATGGATTCAATATCCTTGTTACTATAATCTCCCTCAGCAGCATGCCATGATTAATATGCATGGTGTGCTGCTGAGGGGGAACCATGGATGTGTACATGGGTACATTCTGGGTAGGCTGTACATGGAGCCTACATGGATTTATTGAATCCTGTGGTATCTTTTAAATATTATACCAGGTGTGGCTGCAGAGACAAAAGAACTTAAGTCATTATGCAAACAGACGGAAGTTATATAGTAGCCAAAATGTCTGATTTTTCTCCTGATAGGGCACGAAAAGATGACAAGGTACAATAGTTAAATAAGCAGAATTGTGGGAAGGGAAGACTGGGCTGAAAATTTCTATTTATTTTATTTTATTTTATTTTTTTAAGGTAGAGCATTAAACCACATGGATTATTTTGGGGTGAGTCCAGAATACAAAATGATTAAGTAATGAATGCAGAAATGATGTGACTAAACTTTTCAAATAAATATTAGAACTGGAGCATGTTTTTTCCTCTAAAATACAGTAAGCCCTTAAAATACTGAATCTTAATCAATGCAGTGTTAAATATGTTATATTTCATTCAGCTGAGACATCAACAGAACATATTACTCTTATTCCAAGATACTAAAACCATGAGTAAAAAAGTCACACGAAAAAACCAATCAGTTAAAAACACAAAAAGAAAAATCGGTACTTACATATTATCGCAACCACATTCTGAAGAGGAGAAGCAGTTCTTTTCCAAGCCATAGTCGTAGCGATACATGTACTAAAACTGTCTTGCACATATCTCTCATTTGTCAAGATGTGGGTGTCATAAATTTGGATTCTTCGTCATAACATTTGTGGATTTATGACATATCAGTGAGGATTGATTTACTAACGACATACATTTTTTCATATCCTTCAGATAATGCTTGCGCACACAAATCCTGTTGTTGTAGTAACTTTCTAAGTTTATAAGAGCCATAATTTAAATCTGCCCCTATTTTAGGCCCTTTGTCCACCCCATTATATTCAGTTTTGTTCAAATGCCTTGCACTAACAGGCTGAGATGTATGCTCTTGCAGAACGACTTCGGCTTGATCTAATGGCGCGATTCTGTCTTCAGCATTGAAAAAAATGTCAGGCCTTGTTTTGGACATCTAATTCCATATATTTGCTTATAATGAATCCCCAGTACCTTAACAACACTCTGTTTGGTCTGATACTTCTTCCCATCTGTTTATAAACTTTGTTTCTCCAAAATAATATGTACTCGTTAGCTCACCTCCTTCATTGCATTTCCAAACTTCCAACCTATTTTTTGACTCTCTGTGGACTTCTTTAAGCAAGTAGGTGAGAAACGTGTGTTAATAATCTTACACCACGACAGAAGTATTCCACGGAGTGATAATCAAGAAATATACTCACTTTGGCTAAAAAAGAATTACAGAGGCCATAGTGACATGGATTTTACTTAACACACATACATAGAGTGATATCGTGTGCTACAACTGGTGAGTCTGGAATGTGGTTACGATAATACGCAAGTACCAAATAATCTAGCAAAGCTAGACTTTCCACTGCGTGATTCCTTAAACCTCTTGATTTAGAGTCAACATGGGATATATGCAAATTACCTTTTAAGGACATCAGGTGTTTCAGCTAAATGGCAATTCTGAGTGCCCATGACTTTTGTTTTTCAGTCTATTTATGGACAAATTCAGACCAATAAAGTCAAAAGCCACTAGCTGTGGAAATGCATGCTTCTGCCTTCTTATGGCATCGTCAGCACAGCATAAGTGGAATGTTTGGCTAACATTTGGAAACACAGGGTTGTTGTACCCAACTAATATCCATAAACCTTAGGGTGACTGCAAAATATCCCAACTAACAAACTAAAACCATGAGTAAAAAGGTCACACAGAAAAAACAATCGGTTAAAAACACAAAAAGAAAAATCTAGCAAAGCTAGACTTTCCACTGTGTGATTCTTTAAATCTCTTGCATTAAATAAGTCCATAGACTGAAAAGGAAAAAGCCATGAACATTCAGAATTGCCATTTAGCTGAAACACCTGATGTCCTTAAAGGGTAAGTTGCATATATCCCATGTTGCCTCTAAAGCAAGAGGTTTAAGAAATAACACAGTGGAAAGTCCAGCTTTGCTACATTTTTCTTCTTATTCCAAGATATGGAATTTTAGTCCAGAATACAAAATGATTAAGTAATGAATGCAGAAATGATGTGACTTGTTGTTGTTGTGTCTTTCGGCTTTTCCCGGTTAGGGGTTGCCACAGTGGAACTCCGGTCTGCTAATAATTGGCAGTTGATTGTTAGGTGCCGAGTTGCCAGCCCTGATGCACAACCTTCAAGGAAGGTACGCCCATTCACGTATGTCTCCACGCAGAAGACGCTCTAGCTGAGAATCGAACCGGACAGCATCTTACTGTGAGGCGACAACGCTGCCGAAATGATGTGACAAAACATTTCAAATAAATATTAGAAATGGAGCATGCTTTTTCCTCTATAAAATACAGTAAGCCCTCAAAATACTGAATCTTAATCAATGCAGTGTTAAAGATGCTATATTTCATTCAGCTGAGACATCAACACAACATATTCCTCTTATTCCAAGATACTAAAACCATGAGTAAAAAAGTCACAGTAAGTATATGCAGCAGAGATGAGACGAATGCTGGAGACAACACCTTCCTTGTGAAAACGCATTAACAGTATTATAAAGAGTTTAGGTATTCATGGGCTTCCAGAAAAAATTCCAGATTTTTGTACAGGTTTGTAGCTTGCATGCCATTCATTTATGTCATGAGCCATATAGCGAGACATACATCAGAGAAATTCACTCAGATAGCATGATGTCCACCAGTACTAAACAATAACAGTATGTAAAAAATAAATGTATGCAGTACACCTTTGGCTCATTCTGTTGAACCTTTACCTCCAGTTCTCAGAGTAAGTTAGTATGGGCACCACCTCATTCATCATAATGATAATAAATTGTTCCCAAATACTGGTGATGTCAGGTCAACCACTAAACCCCTGACCCAGTTAATATCAGGCCTTCATCATCTTCAAAGGCATTCCTTGAAATTTCTCTGTAGAAGGAATAGGAAAATCATGTTCTCCTGACGCATCATGCCAAAGCCATGGTTTTCTCACTTACTCAGTTGAACATGGTCACTCTGTAGGTTCACTTAAATATCAATATGGTGCACATGGGTGCACATTTGTGAATCACATGTTAAGCATGATGTAGACAGAAGCATACTGATCACACTCTTCATGTTCACCATGATGTGCATGGCTTGTGATGACATCTATGAGTAGCCCATTGCACTCAGGTAGCAGTTCACTGACAGTGGCACTATCAGGCTTCATTAGAATGACCACTGCACTAACTAACCCTTGTTAGCATAATATAATGCATCAGTACCAACTTTTGTAACACTGTTTGCAACCATGCAACTATGGCAGAGAAGAATCTGAGTAAAACCTCTGTCCATCTGGAGCCTCACAGAGTTAAAGAAGGAACAGACTGCCCATACATGTCAAGCAGAGTGCCTCCTTGGCCCTCTTCAAAAGGAACCTTGATGATTGGATGTGAGATAGGAAATTCACCCCAGGGATTACGTCAGTTGCCCTGCTAGACAGGGGTCCAGGGAAGTAAATATTGTGGGAAGAAATATCCATGGAATTGTTATGGCTAGGCTTGTATAGGCCCTAGGGCCGATAGCCTAGTACCAGCCTATGAACCTATGAACCTATGTGACCAGCATGGTAAAGTGTCTTGGCTACAACAACAGACTATGTGGTAGAGGCCAGTAACAGAGAGGTAGATGTCATTGTGTATGTGTACCTGGAACTACTATGACACTGGCAAGGCAAAGGACCATCTGCCTTTTGGGTTGTAAATATTGTAGCATGGTATACAGTGGAGATTACATGCTGCAGGTGGTATAAAATTCTGTATGTACATACATGGGTACAGTACTTAAATGGGACATGGGGTTGTGCACAACACTAACTGCACCTGTTAACTAGGTGCATCACAGGAGAGGTTATGGTCCTACTTGTGTGCACACCACAGCAAAGCCCACATACTCACTGACTGACATATTTTGCTCTCAGGTGTACACAGGCACTTACATGGCCATCCAAAGGAAGCTGCCTTGAAAATTTCATAGCAAGGAAACTAAGTTCTACTGCAGGCCCTATATGCGCACACACAGACACACACACGCACACACACACACACACACACACACACACACACACACACACACACACACACACACACACACACACACACACACACACACATGGCATATAGCTCCTGGGCAAGATACTGAAGACAAGCATTATCAGGACAAGATATAAAAGGGATTAATGCAGCATATGAATGCTGTGGGCAACAATAATAGCTCTCTAAAATGGGAGCAGTAAGAAATTACTGATATGATACTCCATGAAAAGGAAAAAGCACAAGACATTGTGGCATACAGGTCAACCACTAGAGGTAGATCACCAACACTGAAACAGCTCACTGATATCAAACAGGTTTTGTACCAAACTAAAGATGGTACACTGGTGCTCACCCACCTACCTGTTAAACAAAGAGAACTTTAAGGAATAGGTAGAGGAAATTATTCAGGACTTATTAGGGAAGATAGAAAGTGCTCCCAAACTTGTAGCTAGAGAATGGGATAAAATGAAAATGGAGTTCAAAAACAGGGTAAAAATAAAAGAAGAATAGCTCTGATTAAGAAGTAATGAGAATTATATCAAAGGGCTGACAAGGGTTAAAATATTGCAAAATAAAGGGGATGTCACAGAGCAAGAAGAGGCACAATTGCAAAGTGCTAAATAGAAAATAAGGGAGTACTTGTGTAATATGTATACGTTTAGAAATATTGCTGTTAAGCAACTGCTTTTTGATAACTCCAGAGCACAAAAACTTTTAGTACAATGAACTAGGCAACAGAAAGTAGAAAGGGTCATTGCCAAAGTTAGGGAGCCTATAACAAGAAAAGTAATGAGAGAGCCTGTATTAGACTGAGCCAGCTTTATAGATATTTTGGAAATTTTATGAAATTTTGTATAAATCAGAGAAGTGGGGAAATCAAGAAAAAGCACAAATGGAAATATTTATGGAAAACTTAAATATGCCAAGATTAAAGGTACATGAGGCTTAACAACTAACAGTTAAGACCGGAGGAAATGAGACAAAAATGGTGATGTATAACCAATCTGTAGGAAAGTCTCTAGGAATAGATGGTATTCCTGTGGAAGTTTGGAAGTTAGGAGGGAAGAAAGTGATAAAGATTTGTAAGGTGTTGTTTAACAGTATTTTAAAAGTAAGGGAGACGCCAACATCTTGGAAAAAAAGCTGTGATGGCTGTAATACCTAAAGATGGTAAAGGCCCATCTGATCCAGCTTCATATAGGCCCATTTCAGTTGTAAACCATGCTTGTAAAGTGTTTATGACTATAATGACAGAGGTAATGCCAAATTTGATAGATATGGACCAATGTAGTTTTGTGGAGGGGAGGCAAGCATTTAACAACATTAACATAACAATGATGATTCAGAGGGAAGCAGAATATGACAAAATACCACATTTATCAGTGGGTCTTAATGTAGAGAAGGCATTCATTTGAATAGGCTAGGATTTTATGAGTACAGCAGTGGAAGCTTTGCACTTCCTGATACAATGACAGGGTTAATTATAAGGACATATGAAGGGTCAGTGGAAAAATCAAACTGAGCGTGTTCTTCTCTGATAACTTGTGTTTGAACAGAGGAACCAGGTAGGGGTGTTCTCTTTCCCCTTTGCTATGTGAGTTATATTTAGAACCATTAGCAAAGAAAATAAAGGACTCAGAAATTCCAGGATATAATTGGTATGGCATTCAAGAAAAGTTGCCTTTATTTGCAGATGATATTATTTTTCTACTTGATGGAACCAGAAAAGGACATCTCAGTGGTGTGGAACATTCTGAGACAGTTGTGTGTTTTTTTTGGGATATGAAATGAATGAAGATAAAACAAAGGCTATAGGTATAAACTGTGTGCCCACACATGAATTGGTTCATATGGGGACATGACAAAATTAATTATTTAAGTGTATGGATTAAAAAGGATTCTGTTATGGCATTTAAGGATATGTGGGAAGAGACTAAACAAAAGATAATACAAAAACTGAGAAACTGGAAGCTCTTGCCTATAGATATGGATAGCAAGATACAAGCAGTAAAAATGTTTTTAGTCCCTTCAATGTTATACACGGGTCAAACATATTTTTGTCAATCAGACGAGAAGTTGTGGACAGTAGTTAACAAAAAGTTGAAGTGTTTTATTTGAGAGAAGAAGAGGGCAAGCGTCAAGTAGGATAAGCTGATCTTCCCAACAGAACAAGGAGGTTTGGGATTACTTGATTTGAAGGGATGTTTTGGAACTACAAAGTTAAGTTATACATAACACAAGTAAAAATCTACAATTCAAAGTGTAACGGGATGTTGATGAAATAAGGGGGTCATTCAAAAACTAAGGAAAGGATGGGATTTTGAATGCAGATCCTTAAGGAGAACAACAAAAGTTATACAGAATGATTATATTCATAAAGTAGTAGAAAGTATACTAAGAACTAAGCCAACACTGGAATGGAGAAAGGAGATTCTGCCAGTAGGGATGACTGTAATTAGGGGTACAGAGAACAGGAAAAAGGGGCTGAAATTTACTGGGGGAGTCTGGCAAAGGACCAAGGTATTGGGGGAAAATAATTAGAGTGGAAAAGGTAATAGAATTGGAAGAGGTTAGGAGGACATTTAGAATGCAGGCTAATGATTGTCTTCCCTGTCAGGGATTGATATCAGAATATAGACAAAGAGAATGGGATAGGGGGATTCTAAATGAAAGACCTGCACTGGTTGAGATTTTAATTTAAATCTAGGCTATATGAAGAGAGAGATCATGGAGCTCTCTGAATATGTGTCTCAGACTAGTATGAGGCTAGCACTGAGCAGCATTTTATCTTCTCCAAGGATGATGCCACGATATGAACAAAAGATTATTGACTTTAATAATTGGATTAGTTTCTGGTGTTATTCTAAGGGGGGTGCAATATGTGTCAGTATGGAAGGAGATGGTCAACAGACCACGCTGATTTCCCAGGGATAGTCTGCACCTCTTCCTTCTAGGCTTTCGAATATTAGGTAAAACATTATCTTCCCCCATAATGCCTTTTTGGGCAATGCCAAACTGAAAGCACTTCTGGTATAGCAAATCAAAACCAAGAAAATCTAAAGGTATTCATAGGATCATAGGATCATAGAATCATAGGAGGTTACTAGGATAATGGCTCTGGGGCCCTTACAAGCCTAGCCAAGGGTTTATCCCTAGAAAGAAACCTCAATCAGCACCTGTCACCCCTGTCAATGAGGGACACAGGTGGAACCACTGGCACTAATTTGTGGTTTCCCATCCACTCATCAAGGTTGCGCTTGAAGAGGGTCAGCGAGGTGCTCTGTTTGACATGTATGGGAAGTCTATTCCAGAGACAGGGCAGCCTCTTTGAAACAAACATTACTGCTCAATACTAGGAGTCTAAGCAAAAAACTCCACTCACTAAAATCTCTCTTTACCCTAGAGAATGCTGATATCTATGTGGTCACTGAGACATGATTTAAAGCCGCCAGTTACTTCGCAGGCAGTGACTAAAGGTGGAGGTGTCTCTATTTAGATAAAAAATAAATATACTTCAAGGCTAGTCAAACAGGATAATGCACTTGAGCTGCTCCATGTTCAAATCACTATAGGTAAAATCCAATACCACTTCCCTGTAAGCTGTAGGTCCCCCTCTATGACACAGGAAACCCATACCATGTATTTAAACTTATTAGAAACACTAACCATCCAACCCAATACCATATTCATGGGTGACTTTAATTACCCCACTATTAACTGGGAATCCTATATGACACCAAATGTACATGCAAACAGATTCCTGGATTTTGTAAACACAAACTCCCTGGACCAGATAGTCAGTACACCAACCAGGGATGCAACCATACTGGATCTGGTCCTCACTAATATGAGAGACTGATGCACACCCCCTACTGTAATGCCTTCCCTGGTAAGGTCAGACCACAAAATGGTCTTCTTTGAAGTAAAAATACAACCTGGACCCCCAGCTAAACCTGGAATATACAGGAACTATTCTAAAGCTACCCTCCTGCTATTAAGTGAGAATCTGGCAAAATGTCAAGCCCCCATAAACCCTGAGAACACAGCTGCCTGTGCAGAAATGCTCACAGAAACCCTGTACAAGCATGTTAATAGCTGCATAGAGACAGCTCTACCCACCAATAAGAAGTACAGAACTATCTCAAAAAACAAGTCACCTTGGTGTAATCACAAAATCAATAGGCTGTATAACAGGAGGAAGAAAATCATGGCAAAAATTATGAGGTGCAGCACCCAACAGGATAAAAGCACTCTCATCAAACTAAACAAACAACTCAGTGGACAAATAAAGTCTACCAATGCCAAATTTGAGGTAAGTTTAGCCTCCTAAGCCAAAGACAACCACAAACCATTGTTTAGCTATGTCCGCAGCCTCAAAGGCAATACACAATTGTGTGCAGAGCTCATTGTAAATAGAGCCACCTATACTGAGCCAGAAGATATAGCAAACATCCTGGCTGAAAAATTCAGCTCCAACTTTAAACCCTCTCTCCTCCTCAACCTTCCCTTAGGAAATATCATTAAATATGACTCCCCTTACTATCACTAGGGAACAGGTACTTAATTCTCTCGCTAAGACCAAGAACACTGTATCAATGGGCCCAGACAATATCTCAAGATGCCTTCTAAATAGCAAGAAACATGATCTATCAGAGCCTCTGGAATTACTATTTAACTGTAGCCTCCAAACAGTGCCTCATGAATGAAAAAAGGCAATAGTCATCCCTCTACACAAAGGTGGGCCATCTACAGACCCTGGAATCTACAGACCCATAAATCGCAGTAGTCTTATATGTAAAGCCATGGAAAGAAATATAATGGAGTTGATCAATAGAAATATAGTAAACCTCCAGACATTGGACCCAACCCATTTTTGGTTTTGTCAAGGACAGATCATGCCTACTCAACCTGGTGGACTTCTTTGAGAAGGTCGCCAAAGCAATGGATGAGGGCAGAATCATTCATACTGCCTACCTTAACCTGGCCAAGGCATTTGACACAACACCCCACTCGGGCATTGTTGACAAACTCAAGAGGTTAGGTACAAACCCTTATATCACCCAGTGGATAGCCAACTGGCCCATGGACAGCACCCAGGAAGTTAGAATTGGAGAGTTCAGCTCTACAAAGAGGCTAGTCACAAGTGGAGTCCCTCAGGGATCAATCTTTTGACCATTCCTTTTTGGCATTTACTTCTCAGAAGTCAAGGCCATTGTCAGTCGTCTCTGGCTGACTAAATTTGCAGACGATTGCAAATTAGGAGCTGTCATTGAATCTCACACTGACACAAAAGTTCTCCAGGAGGGGCTGACACAGACAAACAACTGGTGTCAGAGCCATGGACTAAAACTAAATGCCAAGAAATGCATAATAGTATCCTTTGAGAAGTCATCCATCCCTGGTAACTATCATATTGACAACTCACCCCTTAGAGTTGACCCAGTAGTAAAGGACTTAAGGACACACATAGATAGTAATCTAGCCTTTGACCATCATGTGTCTATCATGGTGAGGAAATCATTCTATGTTGCACAACTTATAAACAAAGGTATGGCATCTAAGTGCAAGAAAGTCATTGTTCCACTGTATTTGTCATTCATCAGACCTATCATTGAGTGCAATGCCCCCTTTGGTATGTACCTAACCAGGCATATCCAACAACTGGAATGTCCACAGAGGTTTCTCACTAAAATAATACAGGGCGTAAGTAATATGTCCTATGCAGACTTCCTCAAGGCTCTATCCCTGTATTCTGTTTCCTACAGGCTTTTGAGGAGAGATCTATGCCTGGCATACAGGGCATTGTGAGACTCCATTTTGATGGACCTCCTGCATATCTACAAAACAAACAGCACCAGAATTACCATTCTAAAGACTTAAACCTTGCCTGTGATATAAATAGGACCTGCTGGAGAGATAGATATGGTGTCTATATTACATAATCGAACTTTTAAAAGTTTGAACGTCATATGGTCGACACCATATGATCGAACTTTCAAAAATTCGAAAATGTAATAAAATAAATAAACCAAAGAAAAAACCTACCTGAATGGTTTAAGCAGGGGGGCAAGCCACCCTGCACCCCACACACCCCTGCTATTTAAATGTACCAGCTCCAAGATCACACTACAGTGCAGAAAAGAGAAATCTTCCCATTCTGCACTGTACGGAGATCTCCGTTGAAATGTTTGAACTTTTAAACGTTTGACCATATGGTGTCGACCATATGACATTCGAACTTTTAAGAGTTTGACAACATGATACAGACCCTAGATATGTATCCCAGAGACTACTCCAAATATGGAACAGACTGCCCATCCATGTGAAGCAGAGTTCCTCACTAACCTAATTCAAGTGCAACTTAGACAACTGGATGGGAAACCAGAAATTCATCCCTGGTTTGGCACCTATGTCTCTAATGGACACAGGTAACCTGTAAGTGGTTCATCTCCCAGGCCCATGCTTACATTTATCAAAGGTATCAGAACTTGTCAGACATTTGGGATGCATGGCTAGGCTTAAAAAGGCCTTATGGCTGTTAGCCTAGTAAACACATATGAACCTATGGACCTATGAACAGAAGTTGCTGTAAAAAATATAAATAGTAAGGCATATAAAATATTGCATGATAACTACAGGAATCAATTAGAAGAGGTTAGAGAAGATTGTGAAGAGAGATTAGATATGCAGTTCACAAAGAAACAATGAGAGGTCACATGTGTGGCTCCAAAGCATGAAACAAAATCTAAAAGATTTAGGATTTTTGTCAGAAAGTGTTTGCACAGATACATTTATACCACACACAGACTTCAAAGAATTTTTCCTCGGGTAGATGGCAAATGTTGAGGGTATAATGGGGAAGAAAGAGGTACTTGTAAGATTATGTTCTCAGAGTGTAATCAGTTGACAAACTAAAACTTCCCTACAGAGTACTCCTTCAGGAATACTGGACAAAGGAGTGTAACTCAGGAGATTATTTTTTTGAGCTAGGATACAGGATCTGAATTGCCAAGACATAGTAAGGCCTTATCAAGTTTAATTCTGATAGCTGCCAAAAAACAACTACTAGAAAATGGTAGTTAAATCTAAACCAACTATACTTGGAGTAGTGAATATTGCAAAAGAGATAAAAAAAAAAAAACAGGAAGTGGGATCTTTAGAAAAGGGTAGGAGAAAATTACATAGAAAAAATGGAAATTGTGGGAACAGTACATGTAGAAAAATGTTCTGTAGGCAGAATGAGGATTAAGAAAAGGCAGGAACTGAACAGTTTATGTAATGTTGCTTTGATGATATTTGTAAATGTGAAGTTGTTAATATGGCTTGATCACTTTTATATAAATGTAAGTTTGCCTATGTCACAAGTGATAATTCAATAAAGGTTTCAAAAAAAGGTTTTGTGTCACTCACTGGTCACAGCAAGTGGTCCCTCATATCTGGGGGTGGCTTGGATGGGGGAGCCAGGCCTGGAACCAAGCAGCCTTGTATTACTAAGGGAAGCACAGGTGCATAGATAAATACTAGGCTTGCTGCAATTGCAGACCATTTTAAGCCTAACTAATTTCACTTTTTGTGCTCAAAATAACCTATCCAATTTGGTTATAAATTGTCTTTACCCATCCTATGATTGATAATTATATATTACCATTAATGAGAATAACTGGGATCATACCGTATATAATTTAAGGAGACCCATTCATAGGATAAAGCATTGTCCACTAGTAGTACAAGGAGCAGTCATGGATAAATTTTCCTTTTCCCATTCATAGATTTAAGTTGTGCATGAATATGGTCAGGGATGAACTTTGTTTTATGTGGATGGGGAGTCTGTTCCACAGCAGTGGTATCCTCTGCAAGATATGCCTGCCCCTCCAAACTATGCTGTTGATGTTCCAGAAGAGGTTTAGATCTACAGACTGAGTATTTCTGATGTCATTTGACTTGCTGAAGTGCAGTAAATCCATCAGTAATGAGTTTTATTTATTTTATTTTTATTTTACATTTGTTGACCGGGCTAGTCTGGCTGGATACATGTCCATTTTCAGCAGAGGCCCGAGGAGAAAAGCTCCACTAAATACTAAGTACATTACATAAACAAATCATCACTTTAAAAAATAGCAAAAATTGGAGTTAAATCAACCGAAGGACTGAATGATCATTTCAAAAGAGAAACAAGTTTCCAATATGCAGTTCGTTGCAAGATAACAAATTGTACATAAAATGTATATACTTAAATCTATACAGTGAAAGGAAGAGAAATGAGAAAGGTAGAGATGAAAAGAGTGAAGAAGAAATAGCGTATGAGGAAAAGGTTAGTCAGGTGTACTGCAGGAACAAAGCCAATGATTTTGGTAGTACAGTTTAATTTTCTGTTTGAATTGTGGCAGGGATGTGGTCAGAGTTATGTCACTAGGTAAAAGATTCCAACTTCTACCTATTGTGTTAGTGAAAGAGAACCACCTGCTGTGTTGTTTACCTTTATTGATTTTGTCATGAGTTTATTAGAGGAGAAGTGAGTTAAGGTTGTTGTAAGGATTAGAAGTTGAGAGAGTATTGGGGTGTTGTCAGGAAGGTGTAATATGTTGTGAGCTATAGTGAGTTGAGGAATTAAAAGGTAGTTTTGAAATTGAGCCAACCAAGTTGTTTTAGGTTTATACAATGGTGGGTTCTGAAGGGGTTGCTGGTGGCGCGAGCTATGTTGTGATAGCAAGTTATAAGTTTGTTAAGATTGATTTTCTTAAGGTTTGTATAAATGGGGGAAGCATATAGGAGAGTCGATAAGAGGTGAGATTGAGCAATTTTTGTTCTAGTTGCTGGGGTTAGAAAAGGTTTGATACGATATAGGGATCCAAGTTTTCTGTTAACAATCTTGATGGTGTTGTTAATGTGCTGATCGAAGGAGAGATTATAGTCAATGGTTATTCCTAAAAGTTTTGTAGTTGGGTCAGGTGAGATGATAGTGCCATTATTTGAGGAGATGGTAAAGTTTAAAGGGGGGGACCTAGTGGTGGGGGAGGAGGAGTTTAGTTTTTTTGGCATTTAGTAGGAGAAACCGTCTAGAAAACCAGGTTTCTACTGTGTTAAAGGTATTTTGGGTCAGTGAGCTCAGTTCAGTAGAGGAAGGTGCTGAGCAGATAAGGGTAGAATCATCTGCGTATTGTATGCAGGTTGCTTGTGGGATTACAGTCTGAAGATCGTTAATAAAGAGGGAGAACAGAAGTGGACCAAGAATGGAGCCCTGGGGAACTCCGATGGAAATGGGCAAGAGAGATGAGATATGGTTTTCCCATAATACTGCTTGTTGTCTGTTGTTAAGATAAGATCTAAACCAATTAATGGCTAGC
The DNA here is from genome assembly GCF_019279795.1 of Protopterus annectens. Lineage (NCBI taxonomy): Eukaryota > Metazoa > Chordata > Ceratodontiformes > Protopteridae > Protopterus > Protopterus annectens. The sequence continues at coordinate 264,790,420 of NC_056727.1, read as the reverse complement.
TTATCACAGGAGAGAGATTCAAGAATGTTAATTAAGAGAGTGGTTGACCATGTCGAATGCTTTAGAGATCAATGAAAAGAGCGGAAGAGAGTATTGTTGTTTCGATTTTTGTTGATAGTATCTAGAAAGGATAGAAGGGCGGTGGTGGTACTGTGGTGGGGTCTGAAGCCATGTTGGCAGTTTGCTATTATGCTGTGAAGAGAGATAGTGTACAAGTTGCTGGTGAATACATTTTTCCATGATTTTTGCTAGGGGTGAGAAGCAATTGGTCTAAAGTTGGAAAGGTCAAGGAGTTACCACCTTTATGTAGTGGGATAATGTAGGAGACTTTCCAGATATCAGGGATGGTTCCTTCTAGGATAGTTCTGTTGATAAGTAAGGATATAGGATATGCAATTTCTTTGGCAGCTTTCTGAAGGAAAAGAAGGAGCTTGTCAGCGGAAGGGGTACAGGGTTTCAGTTTATAAATGAGTTTGTAGATGAAAGAAGTAGATACAGGTTTTAGAGAGAAGTTGTAGGAGGAGGTAGTTATGTTAGATGGAATATTAGAGTTGTTAGAGTTCATTTGTTTGGCTAGGGATTGAATAGTTTCAGAGAAAAAGAGTTGAAAGCATTAGCAGTTTGGAGAGGGGTTTCTGGGTCAGCATTTAGAGGGAAGGAGTTTTAGCAATTCCTGGGAGAGAAGTCTATTTACTGATGACCAGAACTGTTTAGAGTTGTTAATATGAGTTTCCTGAAGTTTACAGTAGTAGTTTTTCTTGTCAGAGATTATTGATTTTTTAGCTAGATTTCTAAGCTGGCGGAAATTAACTAAATCAGGGTCATGTCTATTGCATCTCCATTTTGTCCATACTTTGTTTCTTGCATGAATGAGTTTTTTAGTATTATTGGTCAGCCAAGGGGCAGATTTGGTCTTTACTCTAATGGAACGTTCTGGAGCATGTATATCAAGTATGGAGAGGAATGTAGTATTAAAGAATAATACTGCCTCCTCCAGGGGAAGTGTTTTTAAGCAGTTCCATTTGCATGCTCTCAGTTCAGCTTTAAAAAGGTCTATGTTAAAATGCTTGGTAGATCGAATGAGCCTAGTATTTGGGAGGTTAATATATTGAGATTTTTGTCTAGTAATGTAGGTTAGGCAGTGGTCGCTGATGTCGTCTGGCATAGTACCTACTTTATACTGTTTGTTAACTGTATTTGTGAGTATCCAGTCTAATATACTCTCTTTCTTACTTGGTTTGTTGACTCTAGTAGTTGAGGTGATGGTTTGGGAGAAACCATGTAGGTTAATATGAGAGGAGGGATTGTTAGCATTAATAGTATTCCAGTCTATGTTAACGTCACCTAGAATTATGGTTTCTTGGGGGTAGGTGGTAGATACCCAGTTTAGAAAGTCTTCTAATATTGGAATGTTATTACCTGGGGGAATATATAAACAAATGATGTAAATGGATTTTTTGGCATTTAGTTGGAGTTTAATGATGATGGCTTCTGTTTTGCTATTTTGGTTTGGGCATACTGGTTGAGTAGAGATGTTAAGTTGATTTTTGAAAAGTATTGCTACTCCACCACCCTTACGTTTTAAGCGGTCATGTCTTACTATGTTATAACCTTGAGGTATAATCTCAGAATTTTTTGTGCCTGGGTTAAGCCAGGTTTCAGAGAGGCAAAGAATGTCAAAAGAGTGGATATCTAAGAGGGCATGGACGAAGGGTATTTTGTTATTTATGCTTTGGATGTTAAGGTGTCCTATGAGGAAGTTATTGTTGTGGTTAGGTGAGCAGTATTGGGCAGGTGGTGAGATAGGGCCAGGGTTGGGGTGGATGTCACCATCTTTTAGGGTAGGATTAACTAGCTTAGTTAAGTAGTTGCTCTTTTGAATTGTTAGGGTTTTTGTTTTTTTGTTAGATTGTGTGGGGTAGGTGAGGTGATGTTGCCTGTGGAATTTAGAAAGATGATAGTTAGGGGTGTAATTAACATTAGAGTAAGGTGTAAAAGTGAGTTGAGTAGAAGTGTGTTTTTGTGAGGAGATGAGATAGTTGCTAAGTGAGATTTCAAAGAAGGTGAGATGGTATGTAGAGAGAAGGGTGGTCGAGATTAAGACTAAGAGTAAAGGTATAGTTAAGTAGGGAGACATAATTTAGTAATCTGAGAAGTGAGGAGTAAGGAGGTAGCTACTGTGGAGAGAGAATGAGTATGGTAAGCAAGAGAGGGGGTAATAAATTTATTTAAAATAGTTGGTAATTAAGAATGGATTCTAAAGGGAATGAAGAAAGAAGGCTGGAGAGGAAAGAGGAAGTGAACAGAGAGAAGTATAAGCAATGAAGAAAGGTAATTGTAGAATTATGGTAATAGGGCATAGAGAGAGAAGGGGAGTGGAAGGTGTGTTATGGCAAGGCAACAATTTGGAGGGAAGGAGAGTAATTGGATAGGAGGGTTAGGGGTGTGGTTATAGAGCTATAAGGGTAGGACCCCTGGGGGTGGGTGGGAATGGGGGTAGGGAGGAGGCGGAGTGAGCCACAAGTAAAGAAAACGTATCAGTGAAATCTAGGTAGGTCAGGGTAGGAGAAAGGTAGTCTAAGGAGGAGAGGATAGGGAGGAAAAGTCAAAAGAAAGAAGGGTGAGATATGAAAAGGTAGGCAGAGATAAATACTACTACGGAGAGTATAAGTGGAGATGTGGTGATATTTAGTGGGCAAAAAAGCAGCAGTGCAGCAAACATGCACTAGGGCCCTGCTTTGGAAGTCGAGCTAGAGTAAAGGGAGAGGGAGCACAGGCTGAAAAGCAATCCAGAGAGTGGGAGGAGGGAAGTAAAGGAGTAAGGGGGGGTTGCTGCTGTTGGCTAGCTTAGCTGTGGCAGAACTAAACAGTTTAGCAGGGTTTATCTAGTTATAAGTTTGACGTCTTGATATAGGTAGACATACTTTCTTGCAGTCCAGAGGTAGTAGGTTGCAGCAGATGGCAAAGTCCAGAGCCTTTCATGGGCAGTAGGCTGAGAGCACCCTAGTAGAATATATATAGTGATTTAACCCAGGTACAAACATACTGTAATATCTGAGTTAAGGAGGATGATGTAATAATCTGAGTTGGAGGATGACATGTTTGCCAGACATAGGTCACATCTTAGCAGTCTGTTGGATATTGTGTATAATAACAGGACTTTGAGACAGTTCATATAGGACATGTTGTTTAGGCCTTGTATCCTTTTAGTAATGCATCTCTGCTGGTGTTCCAGTTGTTGCTTGTATCTGGGCAGATGCATGCTAAAGGAGGACATTTATTACTGCTCAATACATGAGTTGTCTGGCTTCTGTTACATACCTACAATCAACTGCATTACTAGCTGAGTTAAGTAAAAACTTGCAGTGTTAAAGATTGTACTGCATTTTATTTTATTTTTTTGCCAATTAATTGTTTCATTGAATATTGTGGTCTGTGTCTCTCTAAAGTTATGTATTTTCTATTTAATTGTTTCATGGAATACAGTGGTCTCTGTCTCTCTCTGCAGTAAGTGGGGGGCTATTGTGTTTCACTTCATTGATATTCAGTGTTAAACTCTTAGCCTAGAGGGTTTATCTGTATTTATAAGTGTTAGTCACATATCTTTGAATTTATTACTGCTCAATATCTGAGTTGATTGGCTTCTGCTACATACCTACAATAAACTGCATTACTAGCTATTATTTATGTTTCTATTTAATTGTTTCATAGAATACTGTGGTCTCTCTCTGTCTCTGCAGTTAGTTTCCTGCCCGCCCTCCCTGTTCTTGTTCTGGTATTAATCTTGGTGGCTTTGGAATTGCCCGCCCCTCATGTAAATTTGTGTTTGAACAGTCCTCCTGAGTCTATCTCATTTGCTTACTCAACCGAGTACAGTGAGATCATATTTTGACTTCAGACACTCCTGCCAGTCCCATCTGTTCAGCTCTGTCCCAGCTCTATTCCACTCTTGTGTCACTAGCTCATTCTACCTAATACAGAGAGCACATTTGTGAAGGGCAAGCCACTTAGGTCATTAATTTTGAATTATCTTCTGTTTCTCCTTTCTCCCTTTCCACTTTCCAAAAAAAAAGAATCTAAGCTTGTTTCCTGGCTTTCCTGTAACTAGTCTAGTCCAGATACAGATTTGCTGTAACCAGAACTGTTTGTAAGCTTCTGAGCCCCCAAAGCCTTTCTGTGTTGGAGGGAAGCCTTCTAGCTTATCAGTGAGAGTGGTAAGCACTAGGTAGCCTATCTACCACAAGAGTGGTTTCTGGCCCAGAAATTGTAATTTATTGGCCATTTGGCAGATTTTCCATCTCTTTCAACTTTCTGATGTAAAAGCCCATGTCTGTGCTTGTTTCCCACCTTTCATGTAACTAGTCTAGTCCAGATACAGATTTGCTGTATCCAGGACTATTTGTAAGCTTCTGAGCCCCCCAAGTCTTTCTGTGTTGGAGGGAAGCCTTCTAGCTTATCAGTGGGAGTGGTGAGCACTAGGTAGCCTATCTACCACAAGAGTGGTTTCTGGCCCAGAAATTGTAGCTTATTGGCAGTTTGGCAGTTTTTCCATCTCTTTCAACTTACTGGTTTTCAAGCCCACATTTGTGCTTGTTTCCCATCTTTCTTGTAACTAGTCTAGTCCAAATACAGATCTGCTTTTTCCAGGACTGCTTGTAAGCTTCTGAGCCCCCCAAGCATTTCTGTGTTGGGGGAAAGCATTCTAGCTCATCTATGGGAGTGGTAAGCACTAGGTAGCCTATCTACCACAAGATCCAGGTACAGATTCTTAGTTTTAGCACTTGCATTTGCTTATTCATGCTCAGCACTTGTTCAGAACTTGTTGTTAGCACTAAATAAGCTACAAATTACTACAGCACTCAACCTTCTTCTTTACCTAGCGGAAAATAGTTTTTTTACTTACTTTCCTCACTTGCTTAGAGAAAAACAGCTCTTATACTCACTTTCCTCACTTGTCTAGAGGAAAGTAGTTTTTTATTTAGGCATGTCCAAGGGTCAACTCCCAGTGTTCTCTCCTGTCTATCTGATGAATCTGGGCATCTTGAGGCAAAGCAGCAATTGCCTCATGTACACAGACAACCCTCTCCTCCTACCAACCAACACCATAACCTGTGAGAGATGCACTTATCTAGCCAAACTAGAGGTAAAGCTCTCTCCAACCAAGACTGAACTTGACAGTCAAGAGGAGAAGGTAAACACTTGCACCACACCACACTCATCATATAGTCCCGTTAAACCTACACCACCAAAATCCACACATAGAAACACAAAAACATTCTCAGAGGCTCTCAATAATAATCTGCTCAAGTAACAGAGACCTCCAAAGTAGAAATGCAAGCAACCTCCACCCCCCAACATAACCCAAATGACACATAGCCCAAAGACTCAGTGTGTCAATAAACCACAGCCCATAAGGCAAAACAACGTACCCAACACACTAGTCATAGATGACTCTATAGTCAGGCAGACTGATATCCCACTCACCAGGCTAAACAAGGAGAAGATTACTGTCAGCTGGCTGTCGGGTGCCAGGATCTGCCACATAACCCACGCAGTCAGGTCACTCCACAACAAGTACAAATATGACTCTGTCATTGTCCATGTTGGTGTGAACGACCTGAGATGTACCTCCCTGGACTACATGAAAAGAGACATGGAAGAGCTCTCCGATCTTGTAGCCAAGGCAGGTATGACCCTAGCCCTGAGTAGCATCCTGCCTTTGCCCAGAATGATACCGCAGTACAAGGACAAAATGATTGACTTCAACAATTGGCTAAGCTTTTGGTGTCATTCTAAGGGGATCCAGTATCTGTCTGCCTGGGACTACATGGTCGACAGACCAAGATGCTTTGCCAGAGATGGCCTGCACCTGTCGCATCTGGAATTCCAGATACTGGATAAGAGTCTTGCTGCCCCTAGAGTGCCTTTTTTACGCAAGGTTCAAATGACAAATTCACCACCATAAAAGGAATAGGCAAGCACAGACTGAGGGTAATGCTACTCAATGCTAGAAGTCTAAATCTCAAAATGCACTCACTCGAGACACTCCTTAAAATGGAGAACATTGATATCTGTGCAGTGACTGAGACCTGGTTCAAGGCTCTAGAGAGCACCCCTGCATTACCAGGCTATAACTCATGCCACACTTTTCGGCCATCTAACCTGGACCAGAACACCAAAGGCGGATATATATATAAATGAACATGATCACAATAATGCATTCGTAATGAATGTGAAGGGAAACACCAGTGGAAACACCCCCCACCCTGTATTATGTAGTGGAAACACCCCCCACCCTGTATTATGTAGTGCCAACATAATAATCTGGTCAGAGGTGCCCAAACCCCTGCGCCTGTAAACACAGGTAGAATGTTAAAATTGGGACCAACTCTGTCCATGTGCTATGTCTGACATTTGAACAGGTACAGGGCATTTCCGGTCACCAGTCGGACAAGCCTAAACCCAGATCACCACATGAACACCCTGACAATCAAACACACGTATGTGCCAGGACTATAAGCTTTGCAGTTCTGAATATCCTTGGAGTGAGTAAACATGCAGCACGGGTCCAGAGCAGTAGGGAATAGGGAATGTTGCATGTGTAGTACTGCAGTTTTCCCAGCAGGAGAATGGATGCCTGCTGTGTAAGTGAAGCGTTGAGGCGTATATTAGGGTAGCTATGAACCATGGGTATACATATAAATGAAGCAGAACACCAATAGTGTAGTGGTTAGAGCATCCGCCTAATGTAAAGGCATTCCCGGTTCAAGTACGACTATAGCACATATCATTTTCTTGTGTAATGAATGCCTCTGTGCTGTAAAGCCAACATTTAAACATGTAAAGGTGAACTTGTGTTTTGCATGGGGCCATTAACTGGATTCCTTCAATCAAAGTGGTACTTTCATAATGAATAAGGCACACGTAAGCACAAAGAAGTGGCAGTAAACATATGTAACTCAAAATAAGCATATGCAAGTGCGCCTGCGCCTGCGCCGGTGTAAGCAGCTCCCAGCATAGCAAATGTATGTTGTTATGTACAGATGTAACATATAGATATATATATGTATATATATATATATATATATATATATATATATATATATATATATATATATAGTACTTACATATTATCGAAACTAGATTTTCGTGTTTGCTAAATTCACATGCTGCAATGAAAATCATTGCAGGAAACACCGTAAGGCGCTATTTTACTTCCTTACTAATGAAAAATCAGTTTGGCTTACATTCAGGAAATGAAACAATCGTGCAAGTCTTCTTCCTGTTTTGCGTGCATTACACATGCATGCTTCAATTGACAGGACTGCTGTCTTACTGAGGAAAAGAGTAGTTTAACTGGGAGGAAGGAATGCTGGAAAGAAAAACATAGGCAAGAGTTATTCTAATCCCTTAGAACTGCCCAATAACTTTACATTACAAATTGTTCCTGTTCCTAAAAGTAATGTAAAGTTTCTGGCCAGTTATAAGGAATTAGAATAACATTTTGAATAGTAATTAGGTCTGCCCTATCATTACTCATAGTTGGCATTCCTTCTGGACAAGGATATCAGTAATTTCCTGTTCATCTTCACTTTGCTGTTTGGGGAAACAATTTTGTTCGAGTTTTCATGCAGCCGCTTCCCCCAACAATCAAAATCCTGCAGTGGGTGCATATACACTGGTGAGAGAAACAGCATCTAAAAATGTATTCAATTCACCATCCAGACTGTGATATTAGACACTCGCATGAACTCATATTAGATACACTTAAGAATCCAACCAACAGGACGATATCAGCCATTATAACTCAAGCGTGCATCTGCAATGCATAAGACAGGAGAGGGTTTCTCATATTGTCCCTGTTCCTAAAAGTAATGTGAACTTTTTTGGTCATTGTAGGGAAGTAGAATAACAGTTGAAAGTGTTTCATGTACTTGGATTTGTGGATGTATGCGCATATCGCTCTGGTTGCGATAATATGTAAGTACCAGATATATATATATATATATATATATATATATATATATATATATATATATATATATGGGTTCATGTCATTTGATCGACAGTTCGTATGACTGACATTCATTTGGTTGACAGTTCATTTGGCTGACAAAAAAGTATAGGTGGGGGGCTTCGCCCCCCACCCCCCCAACTATATATAACAACTCCACGGTCGCACAACAGTGGGGAGGGGGGCAAATCCCAGGTTTTTGCCTTGAATACTTTTTGTCAGCCAAATGAACTGTCGACCAAATGAATGTCAGTCATATGAACTGTCGATCAAATGACATGAACCCATATATATATATATATATATATATATATATATATATATATATATATATGTGATTGTAGATATACATATGTATATAACTAAGTTACGTTACAGCAATTACGGGTAACATATGTTCAGACCTGGCATATGTTACTGGGAGGTCCAATAAACAAATGTTTACCTCCCACACCGCCCAGCTAGGCCGGTCAGACATACAAACACGCAATAAATGTAAATACACCGCTGCTTTCCAAACCACCAGCAGGAAAGTACCAGTGGGAGAGATCTGCAAGGTCTACACTTTAAACATGGATAACGGAGTCCCTTGCGGGACACCAAAAATTCAACATACAGGTGAACATGTGATTATCGATGCGAGCAGGCTGTAGCTGTACATGGAACGGTAGGTTGTGCAAGTGTAATAACACATGGGTTGGCAAAACATACGACATGTGTCCCGAGACAGGGAGAGTGGGCAGTGTATAGGGGTGTGTTCATACCCCAGCTGCGCTCACGGTAAGTATTTGTCATGAGTGATGTAGAGGGGTGTCAGGTAGGTGAATCATGGGTATGCAATAATGGGCCTAAGTGTGCAGGTGTCGGTTGGCAGAGATGTATTAGGCTCACCCAGTGGAAGTAATTAATATTCCTATGTGGGCACTGCTGACGCTCATACCTCCCAAACCTGAAGAGCATATCTACTGGATAGTCTGTAAACCATTGGGGAACACATAGGGACTATATCAGTGCCCTGTACCTGATTATCATGGACGTCCGTGATTACGAATCAGACTCTAACACAGTCCTAACTAAACCCTTCCAGAACTACTGATATTAGGTGGACAGGTGGCGGAATACACGTAATGACTAATGACAACATGTATGAGTCATAAACAGCATGTACCTCGACAAATGTGAATGAACACATATGCCCTGTGACTGTCAATGTGTCAGGTTAATAGAACCAATCATCTAAATGTGTCCCTGTGGATGTTATGCAGTGTCCCTGATACAGTGTTCATTCTCCCCCATTCGTATGTAAGGTCTGCTAGTGACAGAAAGCATATTCTGCCGACCACCTTAGGTAGATGATAGCATAATAGTTTGGGGTTACCACCTGTTCGCCTTTGTGAGGGACACTCCACTCTAGTCAATTGTGTCCTGCAAAATGAATGTTATGACACATGGCCTGTGATTTCTGGAAAAGATTTCATATATTGTTTGTAGTGGTTGCATAAAATGATTTTGTTGTATCTGAAGCACCTAGATGTTATAGGAAACAGTATTAGCAACTATAATGCTACAAGAATAACCTTAACTAATGCAAACCGGTGAAGTAGTCAATTTTCTACTGGCTGTGGGTATGTGTTGCCTTGCCAAATCTGACATCTCTACATATAGGTCCTATAGGGCTGCCACCTTTCCAAATGGCCAAAGTGGGACCTGCTCTGTAGAAATGTCAGATGTACCAGGTCAGAACATACCTACAGCCACGCATAGTACAGAAATATACATATTAGCACAAATCAAAACTTAGTCTAGCAGCAGTCAAATTGCTTATGCTACTTCACATAACATATCGAAGTGTCATTTATACAATAACCGTTACATGCAACTATTAGAGAAACATAGAATATAATATTGCCCTCTAATCAGGACTCTCGCATGACACATATGCCTAATGAGGGACTGTCCCATGCAAAGTGGGAAAGGTGTTACTCCTAAGGTCTCACTTCGGCCAATTTAAAAGGTGAAAAACCTACAATAGGTATGTGGTAGCATGACCCGGCAGAAAGATGTGTTTCCCAAAACACATTTACATGTCTGCATTGCAGAGTATTGGTTCCCATGTATCAGCCAGATGGGAGCAGATTGTATGAGGAACACACATAGAATATGATTATGTCACTGGACAGGCCGCCGATTCCGTACAGTCGAATGCCTGCCGTCACATAATGGTCAGACATATCCGATACTGTAATAATGTAGTCCGATGTAATAGGCATCACAAGGGATCACTCCCACCCAGCATGAGTGACAAATGCAAGCACCAATGGTGCACGTGCAAGTGAGGGAGTGAGCGGGTTCATCTTCACTTTGCTGTTTGGGGAAACAATTTTGTTCGAGTTTTCATGCAGCCGCTTCCCCCAACAATCAAAATCCTGCAGTGGGTGCATATACACTGGTGAGAGAAACAGCATCTAAAAATGTATTCAATTCACCATCCAGACTGTGATATTAGACACTCGCATGAACTCATATTAGATACACTTAAGAATCCAACCAACAGGACGATATCAGCCATTATAACTCAAGCGTGCATCTGCAATGCACGCAAGACAGGGAGAGGGTTTCTCATATTGTCCCTGTTCCTAAAAGTAATGTGAACTTTTTTGGTCATTGTAGGGAAGTAGAATAACAGTTGAAAGTGTTTCATGTACTTGGATTTGTGGATGTATGCGCATATCGCTCTGGTTGCGATAATATGTAAGTACCAGATATATATATATATATATATATATATATATATATATATATATATATATATATATATATATATGGGTTCATGTCATTTGATCGACAGTTCATATGACTGACATTCATTTGGTTGACAGTTCATTTGGCTGACAAAAAAGTATAGGTGGGGGGCTTCCCCCACACCCCGATAATGTGGGGGCTGTGCCCCACACCTAACTATATATAACAACTCCACGGTCGGTCGCACAACAGTGGGGAGGGGGCAAATCCCAGGTTTTGCCCTGAATACTTTATGTCATCCAAATGAACTGTCGACCAAATGAATGTCAGTCATATGAACTGTCGATCAAATGACATGAACCCATATATATATATATATATATATATATATATATATATATATATATATATGTGATTGTAGATATACATATGTATATAACTAAGTTACGTTACAGCAATTACGGGTAACATATGTTCAGACCTGGCATATGTTACTGGGAGGTCCAATAAACAAATGTTTACCTCCCACACCGCCCAGCTAGGCCGGTCAGACATACAAACACGCAATAAATGTAAATACACCGCTGCTTTCCAAACCACCAGCAGGAAAGTACCAGTGGGAGAGATCTGCAAGGTCTACACTTTAAACATGGATAACGGAGTCCCTTGCGGGACACCAAAAATTCAACATACAGGTGAACATGTGATTATCGATGCGAGCAGGCTGTAGCTGTACACGGAACAGTAGGTTGTGCAAGTGTAATAACACATGGGTTGGCAAAACATACGACATGTGTCCCGAGACAGGAGAGTGGGCAGTGTATAGGGTGTTCATACCCCAGCTGCGCCACGGTAAGTATTTGTCATGAGTGATGTAGAGGGGTGTCAGGTAGGTGAATCATGGGTATGCAATAATGGGCCTAAGTGTGCAGGTGTTGGTTGGCAGAGATGTATTAGGCTCACCCAGTGGAAGTAATTAATATTCCTATGTGGGCACTGCTGACGCTCATACCTCCCAAACCTGAAGAGCATATCTACTGGATAGTCTGTAAACCATTGCGGAACACATAGGGAATATATCAGTGCCCTGTACCTGATTATCATGGACGTCCGTGATTACGAATCAGACTCTAACACAGTCCTAACTAAACCCTTCCAGAACTACTGATATTAGGTGGACAGGTGGCGGAATACACGTAATGACTAATGACAACATGTATGAGTCATAAACAGCATGTACCTCGACAAATGTGAATGAACACATATGCCCTGTGACTGTCAATGTGTCAGGTTAATAGAACCAATCATCTAAATGTGTCCCTGAGGATGTTATGCAGTGTCCCTGATACAGTGTTCATTCTCCCCCATTCGTATGTAAGGTCTGCTAGTGACAGAAAGCGCATATTCTGCCGACCACCTTAGGTAGATGATAGCATAATAGTTTGGGGTTACCACCTGTTCGCCTTTGTGAGGGACACTCCACTCTAGTCAATTGTGTCCTGCAAAATGAATGTTATGACACATGGCCTGTGATTTCTGGAAAAGATTTCATATATTGTTTGTAGTGGTTGCATAAAATGATTTTGTTGTATCTGAAGCACCTAGATGTTATAGGAAACAGTATTAGCAACTATAATGCTACAAGAATAACCTTAACTAATGCAAACCGGTGAAGTAGTCAATTTTCTACTGGCTGTGGGTATGTGTTGCCTTGCCAAATCTGACATCTCTACATATAGGTCCTATAGGGCTGCCACCTTTCCAAATGGCCAAAGTGGGACCTGCTCTGTAGAAATGTCAGATGTACCAGGTCAGAACATACCTACAGCCACATAATACAGAAATATACATATTAGCACAAATCAAAACTTAGTCTAGCAGCAGTCAAATTGCTTATGCTACTTCACATAACATATCGAAGTGTCATTTATACAATAACCGTTACATGCAACTATTAGAGAAACATAGAATATAATATTGCCCTCTAATCAGGACTCTCGCATGACACATATGCCTAATGAGGGACTGTCCCATGCAAAGTGGGAAAGGTGTTACTCCTAAGGTCTCACTTCGGCCAATTTAAAAGGTGAAAAACCTACAATAGGTATGTGGTAGCATGACCCGGCAGAAAGATGTGTTTCCCAAAACACATTTACATGTCTGCATTGCAGAGTATTGGTTCCCATGTATCAGCCAGATGGGAGCAGATTGTATGAGGAACACACATAGAATATGATTATGTCACTGGACAGGCCGCCGATTCCGTACAGTCGAATGCCTGCCGTCACATAATGGTCAGACATATCCGATACTGTAATAATGTAGTCCGATGTAATAGGCATCACAAGGGATCACTCCCACCCAGCATGAGTGACAAATGCAAGCACCAATGGTGCACGTGCAAGTGAGGGAGTGAGCGGGTGTAAGCGTGTTTGTTTACCAATATGCGAGTATTGCACTGTTAAAGAAATGTGGAGTCTAAACAAGTATAAGGAGCTGCAAAGCAATGCACAACCGCTCCCAACTGCTGCAATATGCCTTACCCACTACGTATCCAAAGGCCTTGTTCTGTCCGCAAACAAAGAACCGTCCTTTGCAAGTGTTGGTAGCAACACCCTGCGCACACAGCTGATCTGAATTACCAATACACCATGGCATATATACAGACAATAGACAGTACCACACACATACCATACAGCACAGTCATTCAACAGTATAGCAATGTACTGGCAGATATGTTCGGACCACTGGTGTTTGCATACCTGGCCATCTTATGTTTAAGTGTGTGAGCATGCCCAGTATGACCATTACGCATGTTGTCGACTGACATTACCGTCATACCTTCATGTGTTTGAGCATGCTCAGTATGGTCAACTGGATTGCATGTGTCACATGTCCAGGTAGTCAGTACTGTGGTGCAGACCCCTTCATTGTACACTGACAGGTGGCATGCTGTGTCTGCAGGGTAGCCAATGGTCATGTGGCATTGACTGTTGCTACATTTCTGCACAGCGTGGGGGGACATCCAACTGTATGCACATTCCTACACAGCACCGAGGGTGGCGCACATGACTTTCACATGTGTATGTTGGAAGAGGAGCACAGCTGACAGTTGTACACTTTTGCTACTACTGTACTGGTATGCCAGGTACACCATTTCACTGTGTGGACCTACCTAATTTGCTGGCTAGAGGCATACCAGTGTACTTCAGATCCTAGCTTTAATTACCAGCATAGTGGTTTCAGACGTCCTAGCCTTCACAACCTACATCCAACTGCCTGGCCTGCTGTAGTTTGTGTGTGTGTCTTTGGGGGTTGGGGTCATCCATTGGGCATATCCAGAGGCCATTGTATAGCATTTGTCTGTATTGGTCTACACCTGTCCAGCTGTATGAGACTTGTGTGGGCTGTATGGACACACATGATGTTCAGCCCATAACCTGCAGTGAGTTAGGACACCCTGTGTACTAGTGGCTACTATTGTGACCCCAGTATGTGCTACAGATGTCATGGTGCCACTATGGACGTATACTGTCTGCTGCCCTAACAGTCGTCCACCAAATTCCCTTGTATGCTCACATCCATACCATAGCTACAGGTAAAAACACATTCTAATACAACTGCCAATTGGTAGGTTGATTGACTTAGAACTCTGCATTCCACAGACAATGTGCTTTGCCACTAAGCCATGGCAGATATACATACATCCGAGGTGATCACATACAGATCATCCAGCACAGACATTCAATAGTGCTAATGTCCACATACATATATGTATATATATATATATATATATATATATATATATATATATATATATATATATATGTATATATATAGATATATATATATATATATATATATATATATATATATATATGTATATATATATATATATATATATATATATATATATATATATATATATATATATATGTACACACACACACACACACACACACACACACACACATATACATATACACACACATACGTAGATATTGAATTTATATCACAACAGCGGACCACATGACACCAAAGCATTAGACAAGAATGAAAAGGAAACCACATGTGCCACCTGCATTATGTAGTGGTGTTACTATCAAGGCAAGTGTGTTTCATTGCGTCACACAGGTCAGACTGTAGTAAGGGTAAGAGTAGGGCTGCTGACATTTACTCACCAGACCTATTGGCGAATGTATGTGTATGTGTTGACAACCCAGTCTCTTGGGTGATTATGACATTTGTGGACACTTTATAGGAAAGCAATAAAACGCACTCAACACATCCTGGAGCTAGCCACCCACAGATACCAACACATAGGATATGACTGCCAAACACACACACCTGTCATGCCTTGGAATCGAACACCAACCTGACTATTATATCACACTACAGCATTACGTAGTTACAGAATGCGCTACAAAGATTACTGGATCACAGCACTCCCAGAGGCATACTTCTAGATGGGTGACATCATCAGCAAAGGCAAAGATGCTGATAGGGATTGTATGGAGAGTGAGCAGTCTAAAAGCATTACTCTGCCCCCAGGCAGCTGGAAACACACACACACACATGGCAGGGCTGGTATTAGAACATAGACCTAACTACCTTATTACCCTACAGCATTACGCAGTTACAGAACACGCTACCGACATTACTGGATCACAGCACTCCCAGAGGCATACTTCTAGGTGGGTGACATCATCAGCAAAGGCAAAGATGCTGATAGGGATTGTATGGAGAGTGAGCAGTCTAAAAGCATTACTATGTCCCCAGGCAGCTGGAAACACACACACACGGCAGGGCTGGGATTAGAACATAGACCTAACTACCTTATCACACTACAGCATTACACAGTTACAGAACGCGCTACCGAGATTACTGGATCACAGCACTCTCAGAGTCATATTTCTAGGTGGGTGACATCATCAGCAAGGACAAAGACTCCGATAGGGATTGTATGGAGAGTGAGCAGTCTAAAAGCATTACTCATAATGCCCTAGGGCAGATAGCCTAGTATGAACCTATGAACCTCTGTCCCCAGGCAGCTGGAAACACACACACGGCAGGGCTGGGATTAGAACATAGACCTAACTACCTTATCACACTGCAGCATTACGCAGTTACAGAACGCACTACTGAGATTACTGGATCACAGCACTCCCAGAGGCATACTTCTAGGTGGGTGACATCATCAACAATGGAACAAACACCGATAGGGATTGTATGGAGTGTGAGCAGTCTAAAAGCATATTACTGTCCCAAGGCAGATGGAGACAAACACATGGCAGTGGTGTGAGCAGGACAACTGCCTATATACTGAGCACTATTACAACACTACATAGATACGAGACACGCCACAGACAGTAGAACTTTCAAGACAGTCAATATGACCTTCTAGGAATGCAGACATCGACATGGATGCTGGCAGTTACGGTGTACATACCTGTGAACCAGTGTGTTCAATGTAGGAATCCATCCTGAAGTGGGGTATGGCCATCTGTTGCCTGGATGACCAGTATCGCTATACAGGCTTACAATGGTCATGCCCATACACAGAGGCACATAACCGACATAAGGTGTCACTGGGCATGCTCACATAGTAGCACACATCCGTTTGGAATGCACTATGTGTCCATCTACACAACGGTGTACTGGGCATGCTCACACACTTAGTAGCGAAGGGCTGTCTTGTATGCACACAGATTCTAAACACGGAAGGGCACAGTGTGTCGATAGTCATCATTGTTAGCATGAACACTGCACTACATATATCTGACACTGGTCTTCTACACAATGTCTGCTGCTGTCCATTACCTTAGCTGTACCAATCTAAACCTGGCACACTAATACCACCCATGTTGATCTACTGGCAGGAGTGGCTACTTCGCACATATAGTACCATACATGGACGAAGAACCTGAGACCAGGAAAACACCCTGACACCTACAGGACAACTGCATTGTATGTGTATGCAAAACAGTGCTAGATGTTTAGCGTTCGTAATCATAGCTGCCAATCTAGATCCAACAATGGGGAATACTGACATCTGTGCAGTGAGGAACACCTGGCATAAGGCTCAGTTGTGCACAGTAGCACTACCACCGTATACCTCAGATACAGACATGTGGGCCATAAGACCGTTACGGACCGCTCCAGGTGTTAGTGTCCCCACGTACATGAAGGCCACTCACATGTACTGACCAGTACACTCTCAAAAGCCATCACAGATGTGTCAGGTGCAGATCACAGTGGTAAATGCCGCATTCTAGTATGTAGCCCTCAGACATCACCATGTCCTTGGACCAGCAACACACATCCATACATTAGTACAACACCATGTTACACATGACCAATGGACTGTACCTAGCTCTACAGCAACTGTGCAGACTACCCACGTACTGACAGGGTTCCATCATGTGTTATGCAATGCAATGATACCACTGTTCATAACCAGGTCGGCTGTACACATAACAGGGGCCCTGGGACTTATACAGCTGTAACAGATAACTGTTGCTGTACACCAGAAAACACACTCATGTTTGGATATGACATATATGTAACTGCCGTGGATATGTACATGCCCCACACACACAACACATATGTACATAGCATAGCTTTTGCTGTCTTTCGTGCAGACAAGTGGCTACAGCAATTACACGCATGCACATGGAAGGTAGGTCCATGGCTGTTGAATGCTAACAGTACATATGGTAGCAATGTTGACTGAGTTAACATTCCCTCTGTACTGGTTACCCATGACAACTATCATATCATACAACAGTCCATGTGTCATGTATGTCATCACACATGTCCACCAATTGCAATGCATACAAACATGGCTACATGACAGGAATGTAGGACCTACACACATGTACATGTAGTGGTGTGCATTCAGCTACCATGCATGTGCAGTAGCTGATGTTTGCAGTTCATCTGTGTCTTACTACAACAGGCAGCTGCAATGCAGCCCCATCATTGACACCTGTATATGGTGAAATGCTGACAGTATGGTAAGATGTACATCAGGTATGGCTGGATGTGTGCACATAAAGTGGTGGGTCACCTTTGCAGATGGATGTTTGCTGAAGACAGCTCACAGGTGTGTCACATGCTGTCCTACCATAACATGTGCAAACAGTAAGCTATATTTCTGTTAATTGAAGGTGAAGACATACAACCTACACAGCGGTCAGGGTGTCACTGACTGTAAATCACTTGACACCTGTAACACTTAAGTCCCCCCTTGTGCATATAGCAGCACAATTGTCGAAGGTAGCGTCGGTACACATTGTAATGTGAGCAATACTGCTGCATGTCTGTCAGACATATCATAAGATAGCAGGTGTTTGATTCACAGTACTGCCATGTGTGTTTGCTTGTGTGACCATATATGCCACTTATGGTGGGGAATACATCCCAATTGTTACACACCCCTGTACTCTGTTGTAGAGATCTGTACATACTGCAGTGTAGAAAGCAAGACATAGGCGGGGTGGTGTGTGTATCACACACATGTTAGCTATCTGTATGTGCATGATATTTGTGGACTCCAGTGTGTGTGTGTATGTATGTATGGCTGTCTGGTGCATGGAGTGAGGATGTATGCTACCATAGAGAACAGATAGGACCCCTACCCCCTCAAGGTGATGCAATCTACTACCTTGTTGATGCCGTCAGTCTTAGGCATTACTGACTACCTGTACATGTTCATTCTCTGTGTCGCGTCATGTGGGTGCACAGTACTGTAATGGTGATTACCACATAGGCAGGGGTCCTCACCTCAACACTATCAAGTGTGTGTTATAGTGTCGTTGACCCCGTGAGTGTGGGTGTGTTACTGTGTGTGTGTCTGTGTATGTCTGTGTGTGTTCTGATCCTGTAATGTGAAAGTATATTACTGCTACACAGTGAGACCTCATGCTATCAACTGGCCTCTACCCTTGACATCAGCTAGACCGCTGTGTAAACCCCCCACACCATGTAACTGTACCTGTGAAGTCACCCAGTATGGATGTCACGTCTCTAGCCACTGCAGCCTAGTACACAGCTCACATGCTCCTGGATCAGTAGATGTGTAGACATCTTTGGAATGTCAGTCTTTCTAACAGTGAGGTTGAGGCTACGTATAGCATGATGGTATTGCCATACATGCCTGTGAGTACTCCACATTTACACATGGGAAACTGCAAACACTGGTACTTAATGGCACATGCAATTAGACCTTAAGGGGGGAAGCAGGGCATCATTACCAACATGCTGTTACTCTTGTTACCGAGACACATACTGTGAACATAAAACAATGCATTCTAAACCTGTACTACATGGTATGTCTGCTGCGTGTCAACTGTACACAACAATTGTAATATACACTTATCTCACTATTCTGTTCACCCTGTGCATCAGACCACATGAGCATGTCCCTGCACCGATGGTGTGGATGACAGGGATGCGGCATAGGCATCATCATATGCACAGGGTGATAATGTTTGCCGGGGGCCTAGGCTGCACCAGTGGATGACATCATGTGTGTGGGTTAGGGCCTGTGATCTAATTGGACATGTCTGGTTGTTATGCATGTGGGTATTGGGGTGCCCTACAGATGTTTCTGGTGTGTGCATGTATGTGTGCACACAGTTCTGCCATGTGTCTGGCCTACACAGGGGTATTATTGACAGCTCCAGATTGTACAGACCAGGATTTACAGCTCACTGTGTCTGGCCATGACCACGTGACTTGTGCCTGCCAGGGGTTGCATGGGCACTACCAGGCAGAGGTACAGATTGGGTACTGTCTGATGACACATGTCCACTGGAACCATGTCCCCCCTGGGACCATTCAAGGGCCACGTCCATGTGGCCTGCTGTGTCCTGGTGTGGACGGCGCAGCACCAGCTGCACTGCTGCTGCTACTGGCACTATGGGAGCGGGCATGTGAGGTAGCTCATTCACGTAGACCTGCACCAGGTGGTGTAGCTGGCCTACGTCCACGTGGCCTATGCCTCATTCCTACCAGATGTTCCAGCACAGACAGCTCACACTCGCGGATTGCCATGCCACGGTCAAGGATTCCAACCATGTCACCCAATTGCCTGTCAAAAACGTCAGCAATCTGCTGTTGAGCATTTGGCAATGCCTGGATGCTGCCGTTTAAAGAATGAATAGCAGCCCTCTGAAGGCTCTGCCCTTCTCTGTTCTGCCATTCAGCATGTGCCTGTGCCACCATTACAGTCTGAAACATGCGTCTGGTGACACCAGCTGCTGCGCTCTGTCCTGCAGGTGCATGTCGGCCAGAATTCCTCCTACAAGTAGCACTGGCCACATGCCTGTGTGGCACATCTGCAGTCATTTGACTGACACCATGGTGTGAAGACACACCTTCCGTAGCCACCACACGTTCCCGTTCCAAGCTAACACATGCTAACTGTCCTTCCTCTATGGCCACTGGTGATGGGGTATGTGTTGGCATGAGAACTGTGTGCAGGGAAGAGGGGGATATAGGTGGGATGGCAACCAATGGCACAGATTCAGCCCCTGACAACCCTGCCTGTACCTCAAGCATATGTGGGGACACTAACATCAGATGGGCCACAGGAGGGTAACGCACCTACATCACCTGTGAAGGCAAACAAAGACTCTACATTACAATAGAGACACACACACACACACACACACACGCACACACACACAGACACACACAGACCATGCATGCGATTTGACAGAAGCCATGCAGCATGCATGTGATACAGCAGACGGCATGCAGCTCAGACATTAATAGTGGTAGTTAGCATACATCCCTGGGTTGCACACAATAGCAAGCATGTGTCATAGCAGAAGCCATGCATTTCACACAATCATGGTAGTAAGCATGCATCCCTGTGATACACCATGTGGACCAGCACAGGTTAACAGTACAGATGGCTGATGTGAGGCATATGTCCTTGACATTAACATGTAGTATGACATGTAATCTGCTGACGTGTGCATTGACATGCATACATGTTTGACACAATGGTGTTCTGACACATGTACAGCGGTGTAATGGTGTCACATTGCAGTGTTGTCTGTATGCCCTACAGATAGAATGCACTTTTAGCAGATGTGCATGACCATTGAAGGGTAGTATGAGGCGTCTATATTGCTATACAGTGTGAAGTACAGACACAGTGCCATTGCATGGAATCATGAGGTGTCTCTATTGCTATACAGTGTGGAATACACACACAGTGCATAGTCATGACTGCGTGCATACACAATATATAAATACTGTGGATTGTGACCCATGTCGCTGAGGTGTATACACACACACTAAACCATGCTGTGTCATGTGTGACAGGTCATCAGAAGACATACTGATGACACCCCTGCACAACTGCTAACATTTCTTAGCTGCCTGGCAACCATGTACACACATGGCAGACTTGTCAATACACCATGTCCCACATGACATTTATGTACCACACACACAAGGTGCATGGCTGACAGTGATGTCCAACAGCAGCAAGGGAAATGTATGGTATCTGTGGCCTGATGTGGTGTCTGTGTATGTATGTGGAAGCTGTACAGGTGACTACTGTCATGCTGTGACACAGTCATGATGTTCAACACATCTTATGTGGTCGAATTAAGTGACACCTCCACAAGCTGTGCACAGGCTTTTAAGATGTCAAGTGTTCCA
This sequence comes from Protopterus annectens, assembly GCF_019279795.1. Taxonomy (NCBI): domain Eukaryota; kingdom Metazoa; phylum Chordata; order Ceratodontiformes; family Protopteridae; genus Protopterus; species Protopterus annectens. The sequence goes on along the minus strand of NC_056727.1, from coordinate 264,768,984 downwards.
CATCAACTATATAACCATTCAACAAAGGCTATAGTTGGACCATGTGTAGACAATGTGCAACAGGGTGTACACACATACACATCACATCTACTGTGTGTTGCTACGTGTCTCTGGCCATTCTCCATGGCCATGTATGAACATGTGTTGGCCAAATGTTTGTGATGGCCATCTATCTCACATGTCTGTGTTGTCCCATATGACATGCACCCATAGATGTCAGATACTCCACTGTCCACAGGGTTATGCAGACAAAGGGTTGTATGTTTGGTATGTGGGGTATGTTTTATGGGATAGTGAGACAATGTTGTATCCAGACCACTACATGTCTTGGACATGTCAGATGGCACATCACAATGTCTGCACTCATTGCAGGGGCATATTCCACAATGGTGAATCCTGTGGGCTGCCCATATCCCAGCTCACTGTGTACTGTTTGCGTACCCCACATGTGTTGTTCTGATGTATAGTACATATTCCTACATTGAACAACACCTCCACCATTGTATGCACAGCTGTCCACACATCTAGCAATGACAGTTACTGTGGTTTCATGTCGGCGTTTCATTTAGTTTGTATATATTGCACATGGGTAGCCAGTGTGATTGATGAAAAGATGCGACCTGTATATCTTGACTGGACCATACATTATGTGTACATGTGTTAACTGGCCACATGGCGAATAGATCTGTGCATTAACATGCCTGATAGTGATAACTGTCTCACCTGCATAGGCCTGCTGTCTCTGCGGCACGCCAGGGGTACCTGTATAGGGGTGACACAGCAGTGTGATCATTATCCATTACTGTATGACAGCTACAGGGTGCACTGTGCATGTTAACACATTCGCCAGTACAATAGCATATACTATGGAGTATGCACATGCGTGCATACACAGGGTAGCATACTATAGTATGCGGCATGTGTGTAAACATACCTTGCATATGATGTTACATTACATATTGTACAGTGCCACATGCAACTAAATGGGATATAATAGTTATATGTGCAGTAGTGACTTACCAGGCAACTCCAGGCTCGGTGGTTGGGAGACACCCACCGCCACGATGGCAGCTAGAGTTTGTGGATGCTGTTCTGATGGGGTCCCCAGGCTGGCCAGTAACTCCTCGGTAGGTGTGAGTGGGAGCTGGGTTGGTGGCCCACCAGCTGTTCTACCTTGTTCTCTGGCGATTGCATTGGCACGCTGTTTCGCATGTCGTATCAGGTCCGTGCAGTGTATGCGCACCTACTGGTAGGTGCGGTTATGGCCACTCACATCATTAACCCTCCTGCGAAGTTCCTGCCACAGGTCATCATGCTGCTGGGTATGCTGTGGCACATGGCTGAACAATACCTCATAGTTATCCTGGAGGTAAGGTATGAGGGCATCATCCTCCAAGTGGCTATATGCAGGCAGTCGTGATTGAGGCATTATCTGGAAGACATAATGATGGAGACAGGTCACAGCATCTCAGAGAAGCACAGAGATACAGCTGCACATACATGTGTATTACATTTAGTACATATGAACAGTTGCCTTTGCAAATCGTCATGACACTGACACGACTGACATGTTTGTGTCACACACATGTAACACCCGATGGGGATTGGATATTATCACCATATATGTGTGTCACCTCATTACATTGCTCATACTCCATGTGAATGCTGTCTTGATGCGGGCATGTCTGTTTGCCTGTACTGGTGTTCTTACCTATCAGCACATGCCCGGATGTGTCCACATTAATGCTGTTGACCTTGATTCTGTGTATATGTCACATATCAACACATACACTGCCTTAACAGACATGAGCAGTGACAATGCAGACATGCGCATGGAAACCTTTACATGCATGTGTTTTGCCATATACATCTACACGGCACTGTACAGCAGTTTAACATCCTGCCACGTATCGCCTGTGTTGCATATGTGATACACATGGGACAATGGCTAGCCGGATGGTATTCGCAGGGATGGTTATCAACTATAGCATGTACGGCCAAGGTCATGTAGTAGTGTGCATGCCCGGGGCCATGTATGGGCATAGGATGTAAGGTTTTCTAGCTGTATCCGACAGCCATGTTCCCACTGACAGGTGAATCAGTGCCACGTTACTGATCCAGACAGTTAATGATACATCTACCATACAGTCATCGCACCATGTATGACAGAGATGACATGTGCAGCTTTGCTGTACAGGGTTGCATGGTATGGCAGGAGTATGTAACATGTATGGCACAGGGATCTGTCCAGCATGTGGCGATCCTTGTACTAGGAAGGTGGCTGTCCATGACGTATGTCTTTCAGATCAGGATATGTACGTGTAGCATGTCCAACATCAAAATGTTGCACATGTCTTTATGCAGGGTAGGCAGCATGCTGCATAGTGGAGATGAGGATTGTGAAGGCTAGTGTCGCCCATCCAAGCATGACCAATACCCCTTAAAGGTGATATGTGATCCGTTATTGGTCACTTGAGTGCTGAGTATGGCTGTCCAATGATCTCCATGCTCATGGATGGCACCCTGTCATGACATGGGTTGCCTCTTATGACTAGCTAATAGGCCTGGTGACGTCACTAGCTCAGGGAGGTAAACTGCACAGCACCATCCCTTACACACAGTGTCCATAATGTTGACCGCTGCCTAGGTGGTAGTTAATGGGTACAGGGTTATTAACCTAGCGGTGACAATGCAATAAGCAGCTGTCAGATTGTGCATGTATGTCACGCACCTCACCCACAAAGCCCATTCTGTATGTTGTCTGCAACACTGAGTCAGATATTGCTCCTAGGTCATGGCCATTCACATACTTACATACGCAGATGCCTCCCATTTGTGTATGTGGTATGGGCTACAATGAGGGGGGAGTACAAAACATTAACCCTGTTTTACTGTAGCTGCCACTGGTGTGATATGCACATGTCACTCAGACACCTTTTGTAGTGTTGCTTCTGTCAACAGGCCACTAGTAGAACACTCCTGTGACATAGAAAGGTACATCTAGTATACTGAGTGTAGGTGGAGCACAGTATGGGTGATGATGTCCTATGACCTGTCACAGGTATGCTATGCAGTGTGAAATCATCCGTACTATCATCTACATCTGTACTGCTAACAACATCTACGTTGATTAAGGTTCATGGACTTTCAGACCATACTCAGCAGGGTAATAGTGCAGTGCCTCCCATTATGAATAGCGTCTCCACTTTGTGGGTTGTGATAACTGTTGGTGTGCTCCATTCAGTGTTTTCACAGACTGACATGAACCTTATGTTTTACATGGAAGTGTATGTGTAGAGCAAACTGTTTTGCCATGTGTGCATTATACGACCAGGGATGTGGACAGGTCACATGCAGCCTGAGTGCACCTTGTACCATCATAGTTATGGTTACAGGGGCTCTGTAGTGTTCTTGGATATGTGATTATGTACCTGTTGGGGGGGCAGTGAGTTTATGTTATCCAACACCCTATCTGTATTGCTTATTCATGCTCAACACTTGTTCAGAACATGTAAGCACTTAATGAGCTACTAATTACTATAGCACTCAATCCTACTCATTTCCTACAGGTAAAGACTGTTTGTCCTTATATTTCCAGCTTGCGTACAGTACAACAGCTGTTGTACACACTTACCTCACATATCTTGTGAGAAATGGTTGAATATACAGGCATGTCCAAGTGTCAATTACCAGTGTTATTGCCTGTCTATATGATGAATATGGGCAACATGAGGCAATATAGCAATTGTCTCATGTACACAGTCAATGCTCACCTCCTAACATACGACACTACAGCCTGTGGGAGATGCACATATGTAGCCATGCTGGAGGTAATGCTCTCTCCAACCCAGACTGAACCTGACAATCATGTGGGGATGTTAAACGTTTGCACCACACCCCACTCATCACATAGTCTCACTAGATCTCCACCACCACAGGCCACACATAGTAAGACTACAACATTTGCAGAGCCTCTCCATACTACTGTGTGTAGGCAACAGAGGCAGCCCCCATCACCAAACACAACACCAATTACTTATAGCCCACAGACTCATGTGTACCCATCAACTAGAGCCAATAGGGTGTTATAACATACCCAACACACTAGCCATAGGTGACTCTGTAGGCGGTCACACTGATGTCCCACTCAGCAGGCTACACAAGGCGATAGTCACTTTCATCTGGCTGTCGGGTAACAGGATCCGCAACATAACCTATGCACTCAGGTCACTCCTCAACAGGTACAATATGACTGTCATTCTCCATGTTAGTGTGAATGCCCTGAGATGTAACTTCCTGGACTACATGTACAGGGACATGCAGTAGCTCCCAGATCTTGTAGCCCAGGCAGGTATCGCCTAAGCCCTGAAAAGCATTCTGCATTCGTCCAGAATGATACCACAGTACAACGACTGAATTATTCACTTCAACAGTTGTCTATGCTTCTGGTGTCATTTCAAGGGTATCCAGTATCTGTCTGCTTTGAATGACATGGTCGACAAAACACGATGCTTTGGCACAGATGATCTGCACCTGTCGGCCCTGGGATTACGGATAACATCTAAGGCTCTTGCTGCTCCTATACTGCCTGTTTTAGACACATTTCAAATAACATATTCACCACCAGAACAGGAATAGGCAAGCAAAACCTGAGGGTAATGTTACTCAATGCTTGACATCTTCATCTCAAATGCACTCAGCCGAGGCACTCCTTATAATGGACAAATTTGATATCTCTGCAGTGACTGGGACCTGCTTCTAGGCTCTGGAAAGCACCCCTGCACTGACAGGCTATTACGCAGACCACACCTTTCAGTCATGTAACCAGGACCGGAACACCCACGGCGGAGGTGTGTCCATATTTCTCAAGGATGTACACACCTCCAGGCTGGTTGCTTAGCACAGTGCATCAGAGGTAATCCAAGTGCAACTAACTGTGGCCAGAACTGCTATACAAATTGTAGCTTGCTACGGATTCCACACCATACCCTATGGTTAACAGCCCTCATTTCTTGGTGTACTGGAAAGTAGGGTTCAAACAGGAACTACTGATGTGAGATTGACACTACCCCACTTAACTGGGATACCTACTCATGTACCGACACATTAGGCCAACACTTTCTGGGATTCATAACCTCCAATCGGCTGAATCAACCTATACACACCACCACCAGGGCCAACAATATCCTAGACCTGGACATTACCAACATGTGTGACTGGTGTTCCACACGGGGTTATCCCCTTGTTGGTCAGTTCCGAACGTATGCTAATCACCCTTGTTATCCACATCCCGGCACCACACCCTTCACGGAAAACACAGTACAATATTTCTACAAAGCCAACTTCAGGCTTCTTATGACAGCAGTAGTAAACGTCATGACACCCGTGCAGATGGACAATATAGTTACAAACGCTGAAACATACACAACTGCACTTCATTAGCACTTACATGACTGCATGGATCATGCTATCCCAAACAGAGCCATGACGGTACCCACCAGATAACGGACGCCACTCTGGGGGTCCACCGCCATGGACATAATGTACAACAGAAGGAGGAGACTGTTGCAAAGTAGAGTACAATCCCATAGGTGGGGTAGCTCCCTGGTCAGCCTCAGTAGGAATCTGAGATCCCTTATCACAGCCTCCAAAGCTAGCTACGTAAACATTACTGCGACACATTCCAAGGACTACCACAAAGCATTATGGAGGTATGTCACTACTCTCGATGGCAATACCCACATCTGCTCTGACATACAACGGTTAGGCAGGAACATTACAGAACCGACTGATATTGGCAACATCCTGGCAGATAGGTTCAATGCTAACTTTACACCCCTCTCACACCCTAAAGGGCCCAAATCTATACAGGAACAATGCAGAGTCCCTGCGGTCACAACTACGCAGTTCAAACCTGCACTCTCTAAAGCCTGGAACACAGACTCCATGTGACCATCCAACATCCCAGGCTGCAATTTACACAAACCTCAGAATGACATGGCTCCCCTCTTGGGCACCAAATTTACTAATAGCCTTGTATCAGGCATTGTGGACCCTGAATGGCACACAGCAACAGTTATCATACTCCACAAAGCTGGTGCCACAATGGACCAGAGGAACTATTGCCCTATACGCCTTACTAGACTGTTCTGCAAGGCTATGGAGCACATCATCATGGAAGTCATTCACAGAGACATTGGTGGCCTCCAAACCTTTGATACCACCCAGGTTGGATTTGTTAGGGCCAGACTATGGCTCCTACACCTGGTGGAGTCCTTTGAGACAGTTACCAAGGTAGTAGATGACGGTAAGGAGGTCCATGCAGCCTACCTTGTCCTCTCATTGGCTTTCAACACCGTTCCCCATTCTGGTATAGTCAACATACACATCCACCTGCAATTCGGCCCCTATGTCTTGAGATGTTATGCAAAGTGGCTCACGGACAGGACCCACACAGTGAGGATAGCATACCATAGTTCCTACTGTACATCAGTTACAATTGGCGTACCCCAGTCCTCGGTCATAGGTCCCCTCATGTTCGGTATATGCTTCCCTGAGGTACAGGCTAGCACAGAAGGACTTTCCCTGAATAGGTTTCCAGATGACTGCAAACTAGGAGCCATGATTGATTCACCAGCTGATACAGACACCCTCCATAAGGGTGTCACTGTGACGGATACCTGGTGTCGATAACATGGCCTCAAGCTGCATGCCACAAGGTGCATAGACATCCCCTGTGGATTACACCAATCACCCACTGACTATCACATAGGTGGTAGTCCCCTACATACATAAGACATTATAAGGGATCTTAGTACACACGTAGATAGCACCCACTCCTTTGATAGCCATATTGCCAAGGTGGCATGGATATCCTTCTACGTGGCCACCCTAATCTGTAATGGGTTTGTAGCCAGAACAAAGGCAGCCATTGTACCTCTATACTCCTGACTTATGAAACACGTTCAAGGGTACAACACCCCATTTGGGGTGTACCTTACGGAACAGCAATGGCTTTAAATACCACAACATTAACACACCAACAGGATTACTGACCTCCGAAGGATGACGTATGCAGCACAACTACAGAAACCCCAACTGCACTCATTTGCATACTGCATACTCAGAGGTGACCTCTGCTGAACATACAAGGCCCATGTCCACAACAATATTGATGGATATGCTCCACATAAGCAACATAAGCAAAAGCCACTGAGAGCAACATGCTCTGGGATATGTACCCAAACACAATGATGAGTAGGACGTGCTGGAGGAATACATTCCTGAACTGGACACTCACCATGCTTTGGAACATGATTCCTATGTACATCAGTCAGGGACCCTCACTAGCACTCTTCATGAGATACCTTGATGGGTGGATGGGAGACAGACATGTACGCCAGGGATCACTGCAGTGGCTGTACTGTACACAGGTGCAGAAAACAAATGGCTCTGCTGTTCACAGGCACAGGACACTAACCTAGGGAGGTGCCACCAGTGAAAACACTGTAGTTGGGCTTACAAATGGACTTGGCTAGACAGCATAGTACCTAACTATGAACCTATGAAGCTATAACATGTCCTTTGTGCATGGATAATTGAGTAGCTCTTCCATTTCAATTAGCTATCATGCTGTTACACTGTTTGGTGACTACAAGCCATATGTATCCTGTTATTGTGTATTGTATATGCCATTAGACATACCTTATGTTTGCATAATATAACAGTAATGCTATGTAAAATATTTGACATATCTACCTACAATACTGTACATTTCACATTTTTGAAACAATATCCCATAATGCAAAGCATAATTGCACAGCAGAACCACCTTAGGCATGTTATTCTCGTTATACGCCCATACATATGCCTACTGTTACGGTATATCAACATATACTATACCCTGTTATGGCACGCACTTGTTGGACAAACCCTACCACTGACGGTGGCTGGAGTGGAATTGTTATGTTTAAAGCCCTTATGTAGCATCCCTTGTGGTGTATGAGATGTTTACCTTGTGGCCCACAGCAGTGCACACAATTTCTACAAACGTTACTATGCTCAACAAGACATCACTACATAATCCCACTGTATGCATTGCGTACACTTTCATTAATATGGAACAGGCACTACATACACTAACATACTGAGTGTTCTACATACCTTCTTAGTGGTCCGAGTTTATGAAAATATCTGTCTTACTCCTTTCCTGTTTAAACGGTTCTATGGTATGAACATACGGTTTGAATGTATGGCAAGCCATCCTTTTATACGTAGATACCTGTAACATGTGGTATCCTGCCACCAATTGGTGTTCCGGAGTAAATTATTACATGCACATCAGCTGTGCAGCTACTCCATTAGCCAATTACACGGCAACAGTGGGGTATAATTGAATACTCCACTTGGGCGTTGTCCTTTTGCCCTACCTTTGAGGAAGACGGCCTGGATATTTTTTTGTGATGAATTGCAACTGCTATATGGAGCGACACAGATATTGTGAATTCATATCCCCCGTGGATTGTGTGTGATGGCTAGAGTATGTAGTTCTACATGTGAGTGTAGCTGTTATCTCAACTGTCTGATACGAGACTATTGCAAACAAAACCTGTAATATCGGCGTCTGTTCCATTGTACAACAGCAACGATTTCACATGGCGCCATTACAAGTGCGTCTCACAAGGTATGTTAACGCTTCTGCAGATGTCATTGAGTGAGTGGATGTTTGTGATGTTATTACAGTCTGTATTGCAATTGTTTCGGGTGTGGTGGAGATGTAGGTGGGTGTACATAGAAGATAAAGGTTTGTGGGGACTGCATTTATACATATTCCATATGTGTGTGGGGGCTTCTTCCCTAATTGAAGACCTATCATTTAGTAGACTAATACTATGGTTATTGCAGGCTTATTCATTAAGCCATTGTTAATTGGTTCTGATATAGCATGCAGGTGATGTTGATCCTTCAGTCCCTCCGGAAATACATCAATATGTAATGAAATGTTGCTACATGAAAGCTGTCTCATGTATTTTTGTCACAGATATTTGCACTCATTGCAGTTGTGTTGGTGACTGAACCTCTTTGGCTTAGGTTGCCACCTTTTCAAATGGCCATAGTGGGACATTTGCAGGACACACATCAGGGTTTAGAGGCCGACACATACCCACGGTCAGTACAAAGGATAGAACTTACTTTTGTCCTAAATAAAACCTTATTCTTGTAGCACTTTAGTTGCTTATTATGTTTCTTGTAACATTTACGTATTTTAGATACAGGAATAACTATTTAATGCAACTATTATATAATATATGGGACATAATTATGTCCTACAATCTCAGGACATTTGCCCTTTTTAATATTTTTTCTCAGGACACAACTGCCCAAAGAGGGACTGTCCCTCTCAAAGTGGTACAGGTGCTAACCGTATACCTAAGGCTGGCTATGACCACACCTACTGTAATAATCTACCTCCGAGTTAGCACGAACAGACACACGATGCAAACACACACACACACACATTACAGTCCCACGGAAACACACACCGCACTCTGAACACACACTTACACACACTACAGCAATCAGAAACACACTTAAACACAGTACCTACCTGGACCGCAGCACCAGCAGCAATAACTAAATGTCCCTTAACATCGTGATAATATTACTTGCGGTTCTAGTGTTCCGGTACTGTGGTCTTTCGGTCTTTAAGCCTCGTGATTACGTGTGTCGCTATGTAAAGCATTCGGTAGTTGGCAGTATCCTATTTATTTGTACCTCCATGGTTGTGTACATGTCATTTACCTATCTATATATTTGCAGATATATGTATATCCGTATATATTGACATATATCTCTCTATCACCCTTTCTATCTCTATTATATATATATATATATATATATAGAGAGAGAGAGAGAGAGAGAGAGTGAACACACCTTTCGTTGGGTACATGGCGGTGTATACTGTTTCCTGATCTCCGCCCTTTTGTGTTTTAACCTGTCACAATACACACCTGCCGTTGGTACATCTTGGGTAGCTTAGTGGTAGGTGATTGTGTACATGGTTGCGTGTTCTACTCCTGGCAGTGGTCGTTTTACCTCTCAGAGCAGGCACTATTAGTACAAGGGTGAATAATGCTGGTTTCACCTGTTCTCGACATCTTTGACCATGATCTGCGCAATATTCAGCAAAGCTTAGACCTGTTTTGCGCATATCCATGTAGTCATGTTTAAACGACGCTTACCGTCACTTGCCGCCACATAAACCCGCTAACATGTGCTTAAACGTGTTCTAATGACCTGCATCCAACATCCATTATTCGTGCCATCGGGATTACGTAACGGACCTTCCAGGACGTGGAACCGGGAACATGCACGACACTGTCAGTGGCTTTACCACTTGGTCATCTGGGATTTGTACAAGTGTTATGGTGTTTTGTATATGGACTGTACTACGGCTGTTTCTCCATTCTGCAATCAAATGTGTAACTCAGTTAGCTTACATATGGATGATACCTATTAATGGTATGTCCAAGTGATGTTTAATGGATGTGCTCCAGCATTGGGAATCTATGTCACAGTGAGCCACACATTGTAATGTGCTACACCTTGACACAACCATAACTGGAGAATGCTGGGGTGACAGATACCTGTCATGGGTACTCCCCATGCTTTGGCACTACATCCCTGATTACATTATATGGAGCCCCTCATTAACACACCAGGGAATCCATGCAGAGTGGGTGGGGAACAGTGGTTACACACATGGATCCTGCAATTGGCTCTGCTCCACAGAGGGACAGTTAGTTAATCGATGGGGTGGTGGCAGCAGACACATTTTGCCTAGGCTGATGAATGGCCTCTGACAATCGGGCATGTACCTACCGATGTACCTAGGAACATATACATACAGTATCAACATATGCTGTTAGCTTCGTTTACTGTTCAGGTGTTGACTTTCCTTGTTCCAATAGCTGTTGTGTGTGCAATAGTTGAGGGCTGCCTATGTAGGATTCACACAGTAGGCCACCTATACATTACAATTTACAGGTTGTCGTGTGTGTGTGCCATCCATTGTACTGTGTGTGCAGGTGGAGAAGAGTGTCAGTCCGTAGGGGCCTACACTATCAGTGTATGTGCTATACGTTCTCTCTTTGCCAAGGCGTGGGCATATTGGGCCTGCCTCCATCTGCCTACTGGGGCTGGCACAGGGTGTTCGTGGTCTGAATCCCTCTGTGCCTGTGATGGCCTTGGCAATTGCAGTGGGCTGTGAGGGCCTTCACCATTATGTCCCTGCTGCAGCTGTTTCCGCAGGATCATATTACGTAGCATGGCACATATTATAAAGATGTGGACACACGTGCCTGGAGAGTACTGCAAGGCTCCACCAGATATGTCCAAGCAACGGAACCATGATTTCAGCATCCCAAACACACGCTCTATGATGATTCTGGTTTGTGCATGTGCCTCATTATGGCGTTCTTGCATGGGTGTGTGTGCATTTCTGATGGGAGTCATCATCCACGGCTCCAGTGCATAGCCAGCATCCCCTACAAGGTGGCCATATGGGATGTCCCCCCTGACAAATACCTGATACAGCTGTGAGGCATGCCAGATGTGGGAGTCATGGTAGCTTCCAGAGCTGCTAGCACACACATCCGTGATAACGCCCTGGGCATTGCACACAACCTGGCAGTTGATGGAGTGGTATCCCTTGCGGTTTATGTAGCACCTACCATGCTCACCAGGTGGTGACTTGATATGTATGTGCGTGCAGTCTATTGCACCCAGTACCTCCGGGTAGTGTGCCACATGGTAGAAGAGACGCATATTGCTGGCCAACTCCTCTAGAGTTTGGGGGAAGTGTATATGCTCATTGGCATGGTAACATGGCATCCAGGAACTGGTGGAGTACCCTGGATGCTGATGCCTGTGAGATCCCCATGATATCTCCAGCTGGCCTTTGAAAGGTACCTGTGGCTAGTATTCTCAAGCTTACACATACCTTCATGTCCACTGGGATGGGTTCCCCTCTGTTGTTTCTGGATCTCAGGCGTGGCCAGCACAGCTCAACTATTTGCTGTATGATGTCCCTGTCCACCCTGTAATGCTCTACTATCTCCAGATCATGTAGCCCCTGGTAGGTTGCCCATGGTCTGAACACTCTTCTCCTCCTCTGGGGCCTGAGGTGGTTGTCAGCATCATCCTCCACAACACCTTCAGTCTCCAACACATGGTGATGAATCACAGCTATGGCAGCTCCCAACAAGTACATTGTAAAAGTTCCCCGTCTATTTACACCGATGGTGCAGTGTTTGGGAATATACAAGTATGTGTGAGGTGCCTTCACACTATATACTACTGTGCTTTGAACACTGATGATGTCATAGGGTGTGTATGTACAATCGGAGCTGCAGGGTATCTTTTGTGTTTTACCACAGGCACTGCTATTGTGGTGCCTTTGGTGTTGAATTACATTTAGCTGCCGTGGATTACCTCTTGCCCTTGCCTTAACTTTTCTTAATGATTCCCCTCCCATTGTCTGGCATGCATCCAGCAGCCTGATTTCTTGTTTTGTACTTTCCCAAACCAGGATTGTTTTGCGAAATGTGTTCTATAGCCGATCTACTGCAGGTTTGCTTTGCTCTGCAGTGACAGTTCTCTTTTCTTTGCAATCCGCCACCTGCCCTATCCTGTTCTGCAGGTTGCTGCTAGCAGTCTTGTTAGCTGCTGTCAATGGCCCATTGTGAGTTAATAGGTGTTAATTGCTCAGTTGTACTCCAATTACCCTACTGCGGCATTTCCTTATTGTCTTCCCCTAAACTTCCTGTTTGAGCTGTGGTGCGCGGCGCGTGCATCCGCTTACTGGGTTTCGGGCACGTTTTCATCCATGTACAGATGTGCTTTTGTGCACCATGTGTGCTCTCAGCTAAGCAAAGCTATACCTACATCCACACCCCTATCCTGCGGCTTTGCTTAGCAATGGGCAGCCCAGATTTGCATTGCTCCAATGTGCTTACAGCTATGGTGGCACACCCCACTGCTGATGTCATGTATACCTCCAAACCACTCGATGTTGTAGCACTGCACCCTATGGTACATCCTTAGGCCGGCGGGATGTTTGCGATTCACTATTACTTGCCTCATTTGCATGGCATTGACTACTAATTCATAGTTACCACGCCAAACACTGTCACAGACCCTTAGCAACCCTTGCAGCTTGGTTGTGGTGTAGCATGCATACCATTGACTATTATGGTGAAATCATGATTTGTGTTACATTGCAATTTTATGACATTTGTATATATTTTCCTTGTGTTCCTGTTTGCACACATGCCATGCAGTTGTACTTTGCATTACTGTGGCCATGACATTACCGTTTTGGCTTCCCCTTCCACCACATTCTGGTATAGTCAACATACACATCCACCTGCAATTCGGCCCCTATGTCTTGAGATGTTATGCAAAGTGGCTCACGGACAGGACCCACACAGTGAGGATAGCATACCATAGTTCCTACTGTACATCAGTTACAATTGGCACTCCCAGTCCTCGGTCATAGGTCCCCTCATGTTCGGTATATGCTTCCCTGAGGTACAGGCTAGCACAGAAGGACTTTCCTGAATAGGTTTCCAGATGACTGCAAACTAGGAGCCATGATTGATTCACCAGTTGATACAGACACCCTCCATAAGGGTGTCACTGTGACGGATACCTGGTGTCGATAACATGGCCTCAAGCTGCATGCCACAAGGTGCATAGACATCCCTGTGGATTACACCAATCACCCACTGACTATCACATAGGTGGTAGTCCCCTACATACATAAGACATTATAAGGGATCTTAGTACACGTAGATAGCACCCACTCCTTTGATAGCCATATTGCCAAGGTGGCATGGATATCCTCTACGTGGCCACCCTAATCTGTAATGGGTTTGTAGCCAGAACAAAGGCAGCCATTGTACCTATATACTCCGGACTTATGAAACACGCTCAAGGGTACAACACCCCATTTGGGGTGTACCTTACGGAACAGCAATGGCTTTAAATACCACAACATTAACACACCAACAGGATTACTGACCTCCGAAGGATGACGTATGCAGCACAACTACAGAAACCCCAACTGTACTCATTTGCATACTGCATACTCAGAGGTGACCTCTGCTGAACATACAAGGCCCATGTCCACAACAATATTGATGGATATGCTCCACATAAGCAACATAAGCAAAAGCCACTGAGAGCAACATGCTCTGGGATATGTACCCAAACACAATGATGAGTAGGATGTGCTGGAGGAATACATTCCTGAACTGGACACTCACCATGCTTTGGAACATGATTCCTATGTACATCAGTCAGGGACCCTCACTAGCACTCTTCATGAGATACCATGATGGGTGGATGGGAGACAGACATGTACGCCAGGGATCACTGCAGTGGCTGTACTGTACACAGGTGCAGGAAACAAATGGCTCTGCTGTTCACAGGCACAGGACACTAACCTAGGGAGGTGCCACCAGTGAAAAACACTGTAGTTGGGCTTACAAATGGACTTGGCTAGACAGCATAGTACCTAACTATGAACCTATGAAGCTATTACATGTCCTTTGTGCATGGATAATTGAGTAGCTCTTCCATTTCAATTAGCTATCATGCTGTTACACTGTTTGGTGACTACAAGCCATATGTATCCTGTTATTGTGCATTGTATATGCCATTAGACATACCTTATGTTTGCATAATATAACAGTAATGCTATGTAAAATATTTGACATATCTACCTACAATACTGTACATTTCACATTTTTGAAACAATAGCCCATAATGCAAAGCATAATTGCACAGCAGAACCACCTTAGGCATGTTATTCTCGTTATATGCCCATACATATGCCTACTGTTACAGTATATCAACATATACTATCCCCTGTTATGGCACGCACTTGTTGGACAAACCCTACCACTGACAGTGGCTGGAGTGGAATTGTTATGTTTAAAGCCCTTATGTAGCATCCCTTGTGGTGTATGAGATGTTTACCTTGTGGCCCACAGCAGTGCACACAATTTCTACAAACGTTACTATGCTCAACAAGACATCACTACATAATACCTTTTCCCACTGTATGCATTGCGTACACTTTCATTAATACGGAACAGGCACTACATACACTAACATACTGAGTGTTCTACATACCTTCTTAGTGGTCCGAGTTTATGAAAATATCTGTCTTACTCCTTTCCTGTTTAAATGGTTCTATGGTATGAACATATGGTTTGAATGTATGGCAAGCCATCCTTTTATACGTAGATACCTGTAATATGTGGTATCCTGCCACCAATTGGTGTTCCGGAGTAAATTATTACATGCACATCAGCTGTGCAGCTGCTCCATTAGCCAATTACATGGCAACAGTGGGGTATAATTGAATACTCCACTTGGGCGTTGTCCTTTTGCCCTACCATTGAGGAAGACGGCCTGGATATTTTTTTGTGATGAATTGCAACTGCTATATGGAGCGACACAGATATTGTGAATTCATATCCCCCGTGGATTGTGTGTGATGGCTAGAGTATGTAGTTCTACATGTGAGTGTAGCTGTTATCTCAACTGTCTGATACGAGACTATTGCAAACAAAACCTGTAATATCGGCGTCTGTTCCATTGTACAACAGCAACGATTTCACATGGCGCCATTACAAGTGTGTCTCTCACAAGGTATGTTAACGCTTCTGCAGATGTCATTGAGTGAGTGGATGTTTGTGATGTTATTACAGTCTGTATTGCAATTGTTTCGGGTGTGGTGGAGATGTAGGTGGGTGTACATAGAAGATAAAGGTTTGTGGGGACTGCATTTATACATATTCCATATGTGTGTGGGGGCTCCTTCCCTAATTGAAGACCTATCATTTAGTAGACTAATACTATGGTTATTGCAGGCTTATTCATTAAGCCATTGTTAATTGGTTCTGATATAGCATGCAGGTGATGTTGATCCTTCAATCCCTCCGGAAATACATCGATATGTAATGAAATGTTGCTACATGAAAGCTGTCTCATGTATTTTTGTCACAGATATTTGCACTCATTGCAGTTGTGTTGGTGACTGAACCTCTTTGGCTTAGGTTGCCACCTTTTCAAATGGCCATAGTGGGACATTTGCAGGACACACATCAGGGTTTAGAGGCCGACACATACCCACGGTCAGTACAAAGGATAGAACTTACTTTTGTCCTAAATAAAACCTTATTCTTGTAGCACTTTAGTTGCTTATTATGTTTCTTGTAACATTTACGTATTTTAGATACAGGAATAACTATTTAATGCAACTATTATATAATATATGGGACATAATTATGTCCTACAATCTCAGGACATTTGCCCTTTTTAATATTTTTTCTCAGGACACAACTGCCCAAAGAGGGACTGTCCCTCTCAAAGTGGTACAGGTGCTAACCATATGCCTAAGGCTGGCTATGACCACACCTACTGTAATAATCTACCTCCGAGTTAGCACGAACAGACACACGATGCAAACACACACACATTACAGTCCCACGGAAACAAACACCGCACTCTGAACACACACTTACACACACTACAGCAATCAGAAACACACTTAAACACAGTACCTACCTGGACCGCAGCACCAGCAGCAATAACTAAATGTCCCTTAACATCGTGATAATATTACTTGCGGTTCTAGTGTTCCGGTACTGTGGTCTTTCGGTCCTTAAGCCTCGTGATTACGTGTGTCGCTATGTAAAGCATTCGGTAGTTGGCAGTATCCTATTTATTTGTACCTCCATGGTTGTGTACATGTCATTTACCTATCTATATATTTGCAGATATATGTATATCCGTATATATTGACATATATCTCTCTATCACCCCTTCTATCTCTATTATATGTATACATATATATATATATATATATATAGAGAGAGAGAGAGAGAGAGTGAACACACCTTTCGTTGGGTACATGGCGGTGTATACTGTTTCCTGATCTCCGCCCTTTTGTGTTTTAACCTGTCACAATACACACCTGCCATTGGTACATCTTGGTTAGCTTAGTGGTAGGTGATTGTGTACATGGTTGCGTGTTCTACTCCTGGCAGTGGTCGTTTTACCTCTCAGAGCAGGCACTATTAGTACAAGGGTGAATAATGCTGGTTTCACCTGTTCTCGACATCTTTGACCATGATCTGCGCAATATTCAGCAAAGCTTAGACCTGTTTTGCGCATATCCATGTAGTCATGTTTAAACGACGCTTACCGTCACTTGCCGCCACATAAACCCGCTAACATGTGCTTAAACGTGCTCTAATGACCTGCATCCAACATCCATTATTCGTGCCATCGGGATTACGTAACGGACCTTGCTGGACGTGGAACCGGGACCATGCACGACACAGTCAGTGGCTTTACCACTTGGTCATCTGGGATTTGTGCAAGTGTTATGGTGTTTTGTATATGGACTGTACTACGGCTGTTTCTCCATACTGCAATCAAATATGTAACTCAGTTAGCTTACATATGGATGATACCTGTTAATGGTATGTCCAAGTGATGTTTAATGGATGTGCTCCAGCATTGGGAATCTATGTCACAGTGAGCCACACACTGTAATGTGCTACACCTTGACACAACCATAACTGGAGAATGCTGGGGTGACAGATACCTGTCATGGGTACTCCCCATGCTTTGGCACTACATCCCTGATTACATTATATGGAGCCCCTCATTAACACACCAGGGAATCCATGCAGAGTGGGTGGGGAAGAGTGGTTACACACATGGATCCTGCAATTGGCTCTGCTCCACAGAGGGACAGTTAGTTAATCGATGGGGTGGTGGCAGCAGACACATTTTGCCTAGGCTGATGAATGGCCTCTGACAATCGGGCATGTACCTACCGATGTACCTAGGAACATATACATACAGTATCAACATATGCTGTTAGCTTCGTTTACTGTTCAGGTGTTGACTTTCCTTGTTCCAATAGCTGTTGTGTGTGCAATAGTTGAGGGCTGCCTATGTAGGATTCACACAGTAGGCCACCTATACATTACAATTTACAGGTGGTCGTGTGTGTGTGTGCCATCCATTGTACTGTGTGTGCAGGTGGAGAAGAGTGTCAGTCCGTAGCGGCCTACACTATCAGTGTATGTGCTATACGTTCTCTCTTTGCCAAGGCGTGGGCATATTTGGCCTGCCTCCATCTGCCTACTGGGGCTGGCACAGGGTGTTCGTGGTCTGAATCCCTCTGTGCCTGTGATGGCCTTGGCAATTGCAGTGGGCTGTGAGGGCCTTCACCATTATGTCCCTGCTGCAGCTGTTTCCGCAGGATCATATTACGTAGCATGGCACATATTATAAAGATGTGGACACACGTGCCTGGAGAGTACTGCAAGGCTCCACCAGATATGTCCAAGCAACGGAACCATGATTTCAGCATCCCAAACACACGCTCTATGATGATTCTGGTTTGTGCATGTGCCTCATTATGGCGTTCTTGCATGGGTGTGTGTGCATTTCTGATGGGAGTCATCATCCACGGCTCCAGTGCATAGCCAGCATCCCCCACAAGGTGGCCATATGGGATGTCCCCCCTGACAAATACCTGATACAGCTGTGAGGCATGCCAGATGTGGGAGTCATGGTAGCTTCCAGGGCTGCCAGCACACACATCCGTGATAATGCCCTGGGCATTGCACACAACCTGGCAGTTGATGGAGTGGTATCCCTTGCGGTTTATGTAGCACCTACCATGCTCACCAGGTGGTGACTTGATATGTATGTGCGTGCAGTCTATTGCACCCAGTACCTCCGGGTAGTGTGCCACATGGTGGAAGAGACGCATATTGCTGGCCAACTCCTCTAGAGTTTGGGGGAAGTGTATATGCTCATTGGCATGGTAACATGGCATCCAGGAACTGGTGGAGTACCCTGGGATGCTGATGCCTGTGAGATCCCAATGATATCTCCAGCTGGCCTTTGAAAGGTACCTGTGGCTAGTATTCTCAAGCTTACACAAACCTTCCTGTCCACTGGGATGGGTTCCCCTCTGTTGTTTCTGGATCTCAGGCGTGGCCAGCACAGCTCAACTATTTGCTGTATGATGTCCCTGTCCACCCTGTAATGCTCTACTATCTCCAGATCATGTAGCCCCTGGTAGGTTGCCCATGGTCTGAACACTCTTCTCCGCCTCTGGGGCCTGAGGTGGTTGTCAGCATCATCCTCCACAACACCTTCAGTCTCCAACACATGGTGATGAATCACAGCTATGGCAGCTCCCAACAAGTACATTGTAAAAGTTCCCCGTCTGTTTACACCAATGGTGCAGTGTTTGGGAATACACAAGTGTATGTGAGGTGCCTTCACACTTTATACTATTGTGCTTTGAACACTGATGATGTCATAGGGTGTGTATGTACAATCGGAGCTGCAGGGTATCTTATGTGTTTTACCACAGGCACTGCTATTGTGGTGCCTTTGGTGTTGAATTACATTTAGCTGCCGTGGATTACCTCTTGCCCTTGCCTTAACTTTTCTTAATGATTCCCCTCCCATTGTCTGGCATGCATCCAGCAGCCTGATTTCTTGTTTTGTACTTTCCCAAACCAGGATTGTTTTGTGAAATGTGTTCTATAGCCGATTTACTGCAGGTTTGCTTTGCTCTGCAGTGACAGTTCTCTTTTCTTTGCAATCCGACACCTGCCCTATCCTGTTCTGCAGGTTGCTGCTAGCAGCCTTGTTAGCTGCCATCAATGGCCCACTGTGAGTTAATAGGTGTTAATTGCTCAGTTGTACTCCAATTACCCTACTGCGGCATTTCCTTATTGTCTTCCCCTAAACTTCCTGTTTGAGCTGTGGTGCGCGGCGCGTGCATCCGCTTACTGGGTTTCGGGCACGTTTTCATCCATGCACAGATGCGCTTTTGTGCACCATGTGTGCTCTCAGCTAAGCAAAGCTATACCTACATCCACACCCCTATCCTGCGGCTTTGCTTAGCAATAGGCAGCCCAGATTTGCATTGCTCCAATGTGCTTACAGCTATGGTGGCACACCCCACTGCTGATGTCATGTATACCTCCAAACCACTCCTCGATGTTGTAGCACTGCACCCTATGGTACATCCTTAGGCCGGCGGGATGTTTGCGATTCACTATTACTTGCCTCATTTGCATGGCATTGACTACTAATTCATAGTTACCACGCCAAACACTGTCACAGACCCTTAGCAACCCTTGCAGCTTGGTTGTGGTGTAGCATGCATACCATTGACTATTATGGTGAAATCATGATTTGTGTTACATTGCAATTTTATGACATTTGTATATATTTTCCTTGTGTTCCTGTTTGCGCACACATGCCATGCAGTTGTACTTTGCGTTACTGTGGCCATGACATTAAATGTTATTTTTTATGCGTTGTGCATCTTTTCTTATGCCATTGGCTGTATATTTAGCCATTGGCATATGTTAACTTTGTAATACATGAGTCTGGTCCGCTTTCATGGCTCCGATGTTCTGTTTGGCAAAATGTAAACCGTTTTTTTTTGGTTTACATTTCTGTAGGCTTACACTACGCCTACACCACTTCATGAATCGATATGTACCTTCATTTGCATGCTGCAGTACTGCGCATGGGGTGATTAGCATAACTGAGCCGAGAGCTGTGCAAATCTGGCGTACGCTGGTAGAGCACGTGGAATTGGATTGTACCTGAATCGCTCGGCGGACATATTTGGCGTTATACCGCCTATGCTACGCCTGCGCCTGGCGCAAGCTTCATGAATCCCAGGGATTGTTTATTAATCACCCTGTGTATGTTTTTATTCCTTATGACAGGAAAGGCATACAATACATTGAGTCTTGCAATACCTTGAGAATACAAAACAGATGAAATGCATTTATATCACTCTGAAAATTGAAGTGGTTATTTTTATGCCTATCAACAATGGAGGCATAAGAAAGAACTAATGCTACCATGTATCTAAGTTAAACAATAAAGGTATTTGTTTATTTATTGTTTTGTCAAAGAATTTCAAAGGCAAGACATAGATCTAGTTCTGCAGTATATTACAATTACTTTGTAAATATACTGCTTTATTTATTTCTAATGCATAGAAACTTAAAAGGCACAAATTGAGTTGTTTACTGCAATGCATCACTTGAGCCTTACTTCAAGCCATGTGATAATCTTCTGAAACTTTTTTTTCACATACTACGCTCTTAATGGTTGATGCACCCTGTATTTCACAAACTTTAACTAGTACAGAAAATTACATTTGTGCAATCCATTGTCACCCCTTTCCCTCTGCACTCATCATTCACTCCGGTGTTAATCATCACCAGAAGCTATCTCCATGCTTTCTTGCATCTTTCCTAATTTGTCTTTAACCAATCCACCCAAGTAGCCATAAGGTCTCTGACCATCCCTTACCTTTCCTCAATGGCCCTGAATCCTGGAAACTCCAGTATTATAATGTATTCCTCTAGCCTTACTTACTTGTAATTAGAGATTCTCATAAAGCTATTTTCATGCAATTCAGTTCTAGAACGTCTTGTTACATCCAAATGGGTGATTTAGTAGCAATTTACCTCAGACGACATCAGAACATTATGCCAATACAGCAAAGGACACTCATTTAGAATGCATGCAGAGAAGTCATAGAATGCCCAGGGGAGAGATAAACACATTTTTAATGACGTTTCATTTAATGAACACGATTTGGCAAATTACAGACAATTCTCTACATAAGCATATCATAACCTGATGATGCAGTATCTTGACAGGGACATTTGAAAAAGAGTGATTTTGTTTGCAAGCAATATAGATATTTTTCTAAAGGATTACAGACCATAGTTAATGGACCTTATTATTAATTAAGAAATGGCAGCATTCCAAAGGAGAACACAATATCAAAATGCAAAGAATCACATTATCTCCCTTGCTTCCAAATGAATCTTTTAATTTTTAAAAGCAATACAAAATAGCACTATACTATATGAAAATGACAAGAGAGTGAATTCACCACAATGCTATAGGCCTCCATAAGCAGATTATTTTTATAAATAGGGTACTACACCAAAGCTTTCTGTTCCTATATAAAAGTGGCAGCACTGAGCTCTTGGTTTATATCTATTTGCCAAATATATCAGATATCCAGAAGAGGTGAGAGGGAGCATATACTTAAACATTTGGAGAAGTGATAGTATGCAATAATTTTCATAACATTTACTCATGTTTTCTTAATTATTTTGATCTAACAGAATTCAATTCAAATGTATTGGCTATTATTCCTAGAAAAGAAGGGTTAAATGGCACAAAACATAAATCAGTGCTGGAAAAAAATTGTTACTCTATTCATTGAGGACCTGCAAGTGCTCCTTTGCAGACCATTATATAATGAAATGCTTTCTCAGTCCAACTAAAATATAAAAGTCCCTCAAACATAAATGGTCCATATGACTAACTCTAGTAGACAGCATTGTTTATGAACTCATTGTACAAGTACTATACTATGCTAACTACCTAGAGAGAGATTATTGGTTTCATGTTACAGCTGTGCTTATTTAACTATTTATATAACTTCTCTAATCCACAGCAACTATTCTAATAAAGATACAAAGGACATTTAATCAAATGCTTGTAACATGGCAGAGAACTGCCTGAAGAAGGAAGTCAAATAATACAAATTAATTTATGAGATACTTAAAGGGGTACTGACCTATTGTACACAGTACATCTTCACTAAAGGGGTACTGACATATTGTACGCAGTACATCTTCACTCTTTCAAGTAATTCATTTTTTCTGTTCTTTGTAGAAATCCCTGCAATCTGCTGTATCTAAGTATGCCGTGTGAAACAATTGTAAACCCCACATTATATAAAAACATTTTGGCAATCAATTATCCTGTCATAATTAAATCAATATTAATTATAATTTCAGAAATCAAAGCATATTTTAAAATCATGCCATCTGCTTGGAATTTTAACATTTCTTTCACCTTTTGTTCTACTAGCGCATCTTGAGATAGATTTAGCCACAACCAGATGAGTTGTCCAAGTAGGGAATAAATCAACTGTCTGTCTTTGATAGCTAGTGCCATGGTATCGATGGATTAGGCCCTGACTATGGTCCAGGTGACCTGGACTAGATTAGAGGCTCTAGTGTCTGAGATGGTGTCAGGGAGGGATGAGACTGCCCATCCTGAGATGAGACACTAGTGGTGCGGGCCTTCCCTGTGATGATCCCTGGTGGAGAGAGGTGACCTTGTTATAGGAGGCATGTTTCAAACAGGTTAAAAGGGGGTGGACCTTTCTGATTTGTTGTTGAGGTGGGGCAATTCACTGCATGTCGCCATTACATGCCTGACTCGCAGATTCAAGCAGTTAAAACCACAAATAAGGGTGATCAATAGGGTAGATGTTAAAGTTATAGTTCAGAAATGGCATAATCACCAGTAAATCTTTATGGTTCTACCCAGATTATTGGTGCAACAACTAGGAAAAATAACCCCGCCCATATAAAGATTGATGGCAACACCCTCAAGGATAACATTTGGATCCATGCTGGCCTCAGGTTGAATCAGAGAAAGTCTGGGGATGTAAGCAGAAGGAACTGGTACTCCAAGGGATGATACACTTCATGACTGTAAAGCCACAGAGCATATTATTATGGATCTTACAAACAAGGACATAGGCAATCTCCAAGCACTTGACCCCACCCAATTCAGATTCGTCAGGGGCAGATCTTGCCTGTTGAATCTGGTTGACTTCTATGAGACTGTCACCAAGGCCCTGGATGATGGAAAGTCAGTGCATATAGCTTACCTTAACTTTGCCAAGGCCTTTGACACAATCCCCCACTCAGGCATCATCGAAAAGCTAACACAACTTGGCGTAAATCCCTATCTCATCAGGTGAGTGGCCAACTGGCTCACTGATAGGACCCACAAGGTCAAAATAGGCACCACCACCTCTGACAGCAGACTTGTCACTAGTGGTGTTCCCCAGGGATTTGTCCCAGGACACCTACTGTTTGGCATCTACTTCTCAGAGGTCCAGGCAAAGACAAAGGGCCTGTGGCTGACCAAGTTTGTGGATGACTGTAAGTTGGGTGCTGTCATTGACTCCCCAAATGATGTTAACATACTGCAAGATGGTCTCACAGCAACAAATGTCTTGTGCCAAAGTCATGGCCTTAAAATAAACGCAAAAAAATGTATTATCATACCATTCAGCAAAAAACACAGCCCCTACTGACTACCACATCAAAGGCAACCCCCTAAACACATGACTTGTGCTGAGAGACCTGAGTATTCAGGTTGACAACAATCTCACATTCGACCATCATGTAGTGGCAGTGGTCAGAAAATCCTTTTACTTGGATTATCTCATAAGTAAAGGGATTGCATCCACAAAAAAGAAGGTTATTACCTCTCTGTACTCCTCCCTCACTAGGCCTATAATTGAATATAATGCCCCATTTAGTATGTACCTTTCTAAACACCTGCACCAATTGGAAAGGCCTCAGATATACCTCATAAAGAGAATCCATGGCCTCCAACACCTGTCCTATGTGGACAGGCTCAAATCGCTATCATTCTACTTGATATCATACAGATTGCTCAGAGGTGATCTGTGTCTCACTTACAAGGCAATATCAGACCCTGCCCTACTAGAGATGCTCCATATCAGTAAGTCTAACTCCTCCCGCATTACCCACTCAAAAGGCCTAAATCTAATATGCGATATAAACAAAATCTGCTGTAGAGACAGGTTTGTCTCCCAGAGGCTGCCTCATCTCTAGAATAGACTTCCCATACATGTCAGAGTACCTCACTGACCCTCTTCAAACGCAACCTTGATGAGTGGATGGAAAACTGCTAATTGGTCCCAGGGGTTCCACTTTTGTCCCTCACTGACAGGGGCAACAGGTGCTGACTGAGGTTTCCTTTTTGGGTATAAACTCTTGGCTAGGCTTGTAAGGCCCTCAGGGTCATTAGCCTAGTAACCTTCTATGATCTTATGATGAAACCAATGGATTAGATACCATAGGATGAAGCAGGGGAACAAAAAAGTGCTCCAAAAATCATCTGTCTTTGATAAGTTTTGTTATCAGTATTCTAGACATAATTTTCTCAGAGAAATGTCTTAAAACAAATCAGTCTTTATCTCTGGAAATATTGTCTGTTTCTCCTGAGTAAATGACTGTCTCTTGTTTTGAACAGATAGGATCTAGCAACTGCAGCAGTCTTTTCTACAAATGGCTTTCTGAAGTTCTCAATGTCCTTCTACTGCATTTCACACTCTTGCAACTTCTCCCTACAAAGATGTCTGGATTTCTTGCCATTCTGTCATAACAGACATTCTGTGTTTCTGAATGTCCTTCTAAACGTTTTCTTTATTTAACTTCTGAATATAGTAACACTGAAGGCATTATAAATTTATTCATAAGTCCTCTTCCAACAGCTATGAAGGGGTAGCTAATTGGGTTGTTTTAGACAAATCTAAATGACAGTTCTGGTTTAAATTAGCAGTAGATTTTTTTTCATCATGCTCTTTGCAGTCTCTGTTGTTCTTTCCCCTTGTCCATTGGATTGTAGATATCTTAGAAAGGCAGTAATTTGCTTAGATTCCCATGTTTCTGAAAACCTATGAAATTATCTGCTTGTGAACTGAAGACCACTATCTAAAATAACAAATCAAGAATTCCACGTCTAGAAAATATTACTTTGAACAACATTATGACAGCATTAAGTGATGTGTTGCTCAGTTTGATTACCTCTGGATACTTTTGAGAAGTAATCTACATGAATCAGATTATGTGTCTCTTTAAACAGAAAAAAAAAAATAGCAAGCTTACCACATGGCATTTCTGGTATTCTATGCTGAAACATCAGTTCTTTTGCATTGTTTTTATGAAACATGCTACATACTTGACAACCCCTTGTTACTATTTGTATCTGTTAAGACACCACTGGCCAAAGCATGATATATTACACTCTTTCCTTACACTTCAAAATTCCAATATGTACTTTATGGGTTCTCTCCACCATTTGTCTCAGAGTGGATCTGGTATAATTACTGTGCTTGACTTGAGTAACATTGCTCACAGAAAGTTAAGATCATTAGGGTGGTTTACCTTTAAATAGTCGATTGCACTTTGTCGAACTGCCACTTTATCAACGCGTTTTGCGTGAACCAAAACCGCAAAAAATTTTAAATGTCGAAAAACATTCGACATTACCGGCCATGTGACACCTCCACACCCATGCTACCATGGGTCAAAGAGGGGCGAGGTTTTGACGTTCGCATATTCGGAATTTGACATTGAAGACGTTCGCTTTTTGGCATTCGCGCAAGTCGTGTCGCCCATATCAGGATCGACATTATAAAGGTAAACCCATTAGGGTATGTCTTTCAGATGCATGTCTGAACTTTTTTTTCCTTATTTTCTACTGGCCATCAGTTATTTATTATATCTTTAAAAATGCATTTCTGTACTTTTCTGTGAGTAGCATAATCAGACTCTGACAAGACTGGTTTTATTGAGCAGCTTTTCTTCATTTCTTCAAAAGGTGGCTTGCCTTGCCACAACCACATGCACTTACACTGTGCAGATTGTAAGAACATCACAATGGAGTTTTTTTTTTACTTTTCCTGTCTGTTGTGTTGACCATTTAGTTGTTATATATAATTATAAAATTTAGAGGTTAGGGACAAGTCACCAACATGATGTGGTGCAGGTGGCTTGCCCATATGCAGAAAAGACATTCCCCAGGATTCATGAAGCATGGCATAAGGATGGTTTTAGCCTTGCATCGAGCATCCTCATTACAGATGGTGCAGCAGCGCCATATGAATATTTATGAGGTCATGCTGCTGCACCCTCAACGTGCACAGGAAATGTGTGTGAGTGCAGGGGACATGTTTAAGTGCTTTATGGAGGCGTAAACATGCCCCCACAGTTGAACAACCTACTATGCTTACTATCAGAGCCCGCCTCTAATGGTAAGCCAGTAATTCAGTGTCCGTGGATACCGAAATGTATGCTAAGCATACAAGAGTGTCCACGAACACTGAAATAAAATCAAAGTAGTAAACACATAATCACGTAGTGGAATGTTGAGCCCCGTCCCTAGAACTTTCACAATTAGATTCCCTGTGTCCCTATTTTACATTTGTATTGCTGCAATATCGAAAGTGTAAGCAAAGCGTAGCGTGTTTGCACGTCACTGCCCCCTGCTTAGCGAAGATAACACATCAAAATCATTGAAATAGAGAAAAACATGTAGAATCAATGTTAATATCAATTGTGTAGTGGTTAGAGCATCCGCCTAACGAACAGGCATTCACAGTTCGAGTCCAACTATAGCACATATCATTTTCCATGTGGAATGTTGTTTTACTGTATAACCTACCGAATGACATGTTAATGTGAACTGGAGTACTGCATGAAATGTTTAACTAAATGTCATTCAATCAAAATGGCAGTGTCATAATGAATAAGGCACTAGTAAGCAGGTGTAAGCACAAATAAGCAGTAGTAAACATATATAAGTACCAGTAAGCAAGTCTGAGTGCGCTTGCGCGGGTGTAAGCATTGCACAGCATAGGAAATGTATATAAGTATGTAGATGTATGTGCATGTGTATGTATAGATATATAATATATATATATATATATATATATATATATATATATATATATATATATGATGAATGAACATTGTAACAATAAAGCATACAAAAGGAATGAGAAGGGAATGAACAGCAACTCCAGTATTATATAGTGCTGTCAGCGTATGTCATATCAAGCTGGGCAGGAGTGAGCAAAGCACTGCTATGCACACCACAGGCAGGATACTACCAGTGGGAGTAACATTGTTGATCTGCTAAGTCTACTTTACAAACAGTCACAGGGTAGTCCCTGGTGGGACTACCCAAAAATTGCGAGGATGATTGGACCTCCGACCATTACACAAGCAAGGGCAGGTATGTTCAAGGATTAAATGGTTGGAGAGCCTGATAATACATGGGTTGGGGCAACATACATCTAGGGCCCCTAAAGCTGGAGAGAGGACAATGTGTGGAGGTGTGTCATGGCTGCAATAACAACCGGACAATGAATGGTTTGCGTGTATGTCAAACTCGGATGGGGTGGAGGAACTATGGGTATGAAATTATGAATCCAGGCGTGTCAGGGTTGGATGGGCTGGTTCTAATTGGACTGCCTCGTAGAGGTCAGCGAGTTCATTATAAGTATATATGCATACACACATGCATACATCTATATGTAGAAGTACATTCCCTGTAACACATTCATTCCTTTTGCAGACATAAATAACATGAAAGTGCCCTTACAAACCTTGACAGTAGATAGAATAATAGGCTGTGCATAAGAGGGAAGGGACAAAACTGCTAAAACACAGAAGTGTGTACAATGTCCGAAGTCAGTGCTTTGCTCAAAAAATCAAAATGTTGAGGGACTTTCTCACATGGCATCATTCCTGTGATCTGTCTGCTATGGCAACGCCAATCACTAAACCGGTCCTATTTGTAAAATAATTATGCCAAACTCTTACATAATTAGCTCTCATGTGTAACATGTGCATTACCACATAGTCATACTTATTAATTTATTGTAGTGTCATGTTAGCAAGAGCAGGATGTAATGAAGTATAGAGTCTAATCTTGAAATAAAGACATGTGTGTCCCAGGTGGGACAACCGAAAATTGCGAATAGTGTCCTATTGGTCACTCATGTCACCAATGTTTGTGGACTAAAAGTTTGGGATGTCTGAGGATACATGGAGTGAGTGAACCCATGCGATGGGTCTTCAGGACTAGGGAGTGGCCAATGTGTAGTGGTGTGGATACACCGCATATCCAACTGGAGAATGGATGACTGCTGTGTTAGTGAAGTGTTGGGGTGGGTGTTTGGGGAACTAGGAGTCATGGGTATATGGGTATATATGCAAATGAAGTAGCACAGCAATAGTGTAATGGTTAGAGCATCCGCCTAACGAACAGACATTCTTGTTCCGAATCACACTGCAGCACATACCATTTTCCATTGGTAATCTGTATATGAACATATTTCGACATCTGTCCGCTATATAACCTGCATAATAACAATTAGAAGTGAATTGGAGAAATGTGTCAGTGTCATAATGAATAAGGCACTAGTAAGCAGGTTTAAGCATAACTAAACACCGGTAAGTGTGTTTAAGTGCATTTGCATGGGGTATACATTGTCTTACAGACACACACACACACACACACACACATATATATATATATATATATATATATATATATATATATATAGTTGCAGACATATACATATACGTATATATATATATTTATATATATATATGTGTGTGTGTGT
The DNA here is from genome assembly GCF_019279795.1 of Protopterus annectens. NCBI lineage: Eukaryota > Metazoa > Chordata > Ceratodontiformes > Protopteridae > Protopterus > Protopterus annectens. The sequence continues at coordinate 264,739,577 of NC_056727.1, read as the reverse complement.
GTTTGTGTGTGTGTGCGTAGATTACACAGATATACAGCTATGATAGGAAACAGCACACAAAAATAACATATGTTCACAGGCTATGCCAATAGAAGTGAGGGGCCCAAGCAAGAAACATGAAACACGCAGCATGATCTTCTACCCCCCCCCAGCCGGACAGCGGAAACATACACACAAACCCACAAACAATGTAAATAGTCCACTGCTCCCCAGACCACAGGCAGGATACAACCGGGGGGGGGGGATACACAGTGC